>NW_025063707.1:0-260738 GCF_018153295.1 Drosophila grimshawi | reverse complement strand
TTAAATAGGGTCAACCTTGAAATGAATGGCCATATCTTTGTCTCAAATTGCCCCATTTCAATTATAGAGGTATTTTTAGAATTCACTCAATCTTTGAAACAAAACTGCATTAAAATAATTTCACTTCCGACTCATCTAAGAAAGATATTAAGGGATATTGTTGATTAACAGAAAATATATGGAAAGCATTAAATAGGGTCTACCTTGAAATAAATGGCCATATCTTCGTCAAAAATTGCCCCATTTCAATTATAGAGGTGTTTTTAGAATTCACTTGATCTTTGAAACAAAACTGCATTAAAATAATTTCACTTCCGACTCATCTAAGAAAGATATTAAGGGATATTCTTCGATTAATAGAAAATATAAGCCAAACATTAAATAGGGTCAACCTTGAAATAATTGGCCATATCTTTGTCTCAAATTGCCCCATTTCAATTATAAAGGTGTTTTTAGAATTCACTCAATCTTTGGAACAAAACTGCATTAAAATAATTTGACTTCCGACTCATCTAAGAAAGATATTAAGGGATATTGTTGATTAACAGAAAATATATGGAAAGCATTAAATAGGGTCTACCTTGAAATAAATGGCCATATCTTCGTCAAAAATTTCCCCATTTCAATTATAAAGGTGTTTTTAGAATTCTTTGGAACAAAACTGCATTAAAATAATTTGACTTCCGACTCATCTAAGAAAGATATTAAGGGATATTCTTCGAATAATAGAAAATATATGGAAAGCATTAAATAGGGTCTACCTTGAAATAAATGGCCATATCTTCGTCAAAAATTGCCCCATTTCAATTATAGAGGTGTTTTTAGAATTCACTCAATCTTTGAAACAAAACTGCGTTAAAATAATTTGACTTCCGTTCATCTAAGAAAGATATTAAGGGATATTCTTCGATAAATAAAAAATATATGGAAAGCATTAAATAGGGTCATCCTTGAAATAAATGGCCATATCTTCGTCAAAAATTGCCCCATTTCAAATATTAAGGTGTTTTTAGAATTCTTTGGAACAAAACTGCATTAAAATAATTTGACTCCGAACTCATCTAAGAAAGATATTAAGGGATATTGTTGATTAACAGAAAATATATGGAAAGCATTAAATAGGGTCTACCTTGAAATAAATGGCCATTTCTTCGTCCAAAATTGCCCCATTTCAATTATAAAGGTGTTTTTAGAATTCACTCGATCTTTGGAACAAAACTGCATTAAAATAATTTGACTTGCGACTCATCTAAGAAAGATATTAAGGGATATTCTTCGATAAATAGAAAATATATGGAAAGCATTAAATAGGGTCTACCTTGAAATAAATGGCCATATCTTCGTCAAAAATTTCCCCATTTCAATTATAAAGGTGTTTTTAGAATTCTTTGGAACAAAACTGCATTAAAATAATTTGACTTCCGACTCATCTAAGAAAGATATTAAGGGATATTCTTCGAATAATAGAAAATATATGGAAAGCATTAAATAGGGTCTACCTTGAAATAAATGGCCATATCTTCGTCAAAAATTGCCCCATTTCAATTATAGAGGTGTTTTTAGAATTCACTCAATCTTTGAAACAAAACTGCGTTAAAATAATTTGACTTGCGACTCATCTAAGAAAGATATTAAGGAATATTCTTCGATAAATAGAAAATATATGGAAAGCATTAAATAGGGTCTACCTTGAAATAAATGGCCATATCTTCGTCAAAAATTGCCCCATTTCAATTATAAAGGTGTTTTTAGAATTCACTCGATCTTTGGAACAAAACTGCATTAAAATAATTTGACTTCCGACTCATCTAAGAAAGATATTAAGGGATATTCTTCGATTAATAGAAAATATAAGCCAAACATTAAATAGGGTCAACCTTGAAATAATTGGCCATATCTTTGTCCCAAATTGCCCCATTTCAATTATAGAGGTGTTTTTAGAATTCACTCAATCTTTGGAACAAAACTGCATTAAAATAATTTGACTTCCGACTTATCTAAGAAAGATATTAAGGGATATTCTTCGAATAATAGAAAATATAGGGAAAGCATTAAATAGGGTCTACCTTGAAATAAATGGCCATATCTTCGTCAAAAATTGCCCCATTTCAATTATAAAGGTGTTTTTACAATTCTTTGGAACAAAACTGCATTAAAATAATTTGACTTCCGACTCATCTAAGAAAGATATTAAGGGATATTCTTCGATAAATAGAAAATATATGGAAAGCATTAAATAGGGTCTACCTTGAAATAAATGGCCATATCTTCGTCAAAAATTGCCCCGTTTCAATTATAGAGGTGTTTTTAGAATTCACTCAATCTTTGGAACAAAACTGCATTAAAATAATTTGACTTGCGACTCATCTAAGAAAGTTATTAAGGGATATTCTTCGATAAATAGAAAATATATGGAAAGCATTAAATAGGGTCTACCTTGAAATAAATGGCCATTTCTTCGTCCAAAATTGCCCCATTTCAATTATAAAGGTGTTTGTAGAATTCACTCGATCTTTGGAACAAAACTGCATTAAAATAATTTGACTTGCGACTCATCTAAGAAAGATATTAAGGGATATTCTTCGAATAATAGAAAATATATGGAAAGCATTAAATAGGGTCTACCTTGAAATAAATGGCCATATCTTCGTCAAAAATTGTCCCATTTCAATTATAAAGGTGTTTTTAGAATTCTTTGGAACAAAACTGCATTAAAATAATTTGACTTGCGACTCATCTAAGAAAGATATTAAGGGATATTCTTCGATAAATAGAAAATATATGGAAAGCATTAAATAGGGTCTACCTTGAAATAAATGGCCATATCTTCGTCAAAAATTGCCCCATTTAAATTATAAAGGTGTTTTTAGAATTCACTTGATCTTTGGAACAAAACTGCATTAAAATAATTTCACTTCCGACTCATCTAAGAAAGATATTAAGGGATATTCTTCGATTAATAGAAAATATAAGCCAAACATTAAATAGGGTCAACCTTGAAATAATTGGCCATATCTTTGTCTCAAATTGCCCCATTTCAATTATAAAGGTGTTTTTAGAATTCACTCAATCTTTGGAACAAAACTGCATTAAAATAATTTGACTTCCGACTCATCTAAGAAAGATATTAAGGGATATTGTTGATTAACAGAAAATATATGGAAAGCATTAAATAGGGTCTACCTTGAAATAAATGGCCATATCTTCGTCAAAAATTTCCCCATTTCAATTATAAAGGTGTTTTTAGAATTCTTTGGAACAAAACTGCATTAAAATAATTTGACTTCCGACTCATCTAAGAAAGATATTAAGGGATATTCTTCGAATAATAGAAAATATATGGAAAGCATTAAATAGGGTCTACCTTGAAATAAATGGCCATATCTTCGTCAAACATTGCCCCATTTTAATTATAAAGGTGTTTTTAGAATTCACTCAATCTTTGAAACAAAACTGCATTAAAATAATTTGACTTTCGACTCATCTAAGAAAGATATTAAGGGATATTCTTCGATAAATAGAAAATATATGGAAAGCATTAAATAGGGTCTACCTTGAAATAAATGGCCATATCTTCGTCAAAAATTGCCCCATTTCAATTATAAAGGTGTTTTTAGAATTCACTCGATCTTTGGAACAAAACTGCATTAAAATAATTTGACTTCCGACTCATCTAAGAAAGATATTAAGGGATATTCTTCGATTAATAGAAAATATAAGCCAAACATTAAATAGGGTCAACCTTGAAATAATTGGCCATATCTTTGTCCCAAATTGCCCCATTTCAATTAAAAAGGTGTTTTTAGAATTCACTCAATCTTTGGAACAAAACTGCATTAAAATAATTTGACTTCCGACTTATCTAAGAAAGATATTAAGGGATATTCTTCGAATAATAGAAAATATAGGGAAAGCATTAAATAGGGTCTACCTTGAAATAAATGGCCATATCTTCGTCAAAAATTGCCCCATTTCAATTATAAAGGTGTTTTTACAATTCTTTGGAACAAAACTGCATTAAAATAATTTGACTTCCGACTCATCTAAGAAAGATATTAAGGGATATTCTTCGATAAATAGAAAATATATGGAAAGCATTAAATAGGGTCTACCTTGAAATAAATGGCCATATCTTCGTCTAAAATTGCCCCATTTCAATTATAGAGGTGTTTTTAGAATTCACTCGATCTTTGGAACAAAACTGCATTAAAATAATTTGACTTGCGACTCATCTAAGAAAGATATTAAGGGATATTCGATAAATAGAAAATATATGGAAAGCATTAAATAGGGTCTACCTTGAAATAAATGGCCATATCTTCGTCTAAAATTGCCCCATTTCAATTATAAAGGTGTTTTTAGAATTCTTTGGAACAAAACTGCATTAAAATAATTTGACTTCCGACTCATCTAAGAAAGATATTAAGGGATATTCTTCGAAAAATAGAAAATATATGGAAAGCATTAAATAGGGTCTACCTTGAAATAAATGGCCATTTCTTCGTCAAAAATTGCCCCATTTCAATTATAAAGGTGTTTTTAGAATTCTTTGGAACAAAACTGCATTAAAATAATTTGACTTCCGACTCATCTAAGAAAGATATTAAGGGATATTCTTCGATAAATAGAAAATATATGGAAAGCATTAAATAGGGTCTACCTTGAAATAAATGGCCATATCTTCGTCAAAAATTGCCCCATTTCAATTATAGAGGTGTTTTTAGAATTCACTCAATCTTTGGAACAAAACTGCATTAAAATAATTTGACTTGCGACTCATCTAAGAAAGATATTAAGGGATATTCGATAAATAGAAAATATATGGAAAGCATTAAATAGGGTCTACCTTGAAATAAATGGCCATATCTTCGTCAAAAATTGCCCCATTTCAATTATAAAGGTGTTTTTAGAATTCACTTGATCTTTGGAACAAAACTGCATTAAAATAATTTGACTTGCGACTCATCTAAGAAAGATATTAAGGGATATTCGATAAATAGAAAATATATGGAAAGCATTAAATAGTGTCTACCTTGAAATAAATGGCCATATCTTCGTCAAAAATTTCCCCATTTCAATTATAAAGGTGTTTTTAGAATTCACTCGATCTTTGGAACAAAACTGCATTAAAATAATTTGACTTGCGACTCATCTAAGAAAGATATTAAGGGATATTCTTCGATAAATAGAAAATATATGGAAAGCATTAAATAGGGTCTACCTTGAAATAAATGGCCATATCTTCGTCAAAAATTGCCCCATTTCAATTATAAAGGTGTTTTTAGAATTCTTTGGAACAAAGCTGCATTAAAATAATTTGACTTCCGACTCATCTAAGAAAGATATTAAGGGATATTCTTCGAATAATAGAAAATATATGGAAAGCATTAAATAGGGTCTACCTTGAAATAAATGGCCATATCTTCGTCAAAAATTGCCCCATTTCAATTATAGAGGTGTTTTTAGAATTCACTCAATCTTTGAAACAAAACTGCGTTAAAATAATTTGACTTGCGACTCATCTAAGAAAGATATTAAGGAATATTCTTCGATAAATAGAAAATATATGGAAAGCATTAAATAGGGTCTACCTTGAAATAAATGGCCATATCTTCGTCAAAAATTGCCCCATTTCAATTATAAAGGTGTTTTTAGAATTCACTCGATCTTTGGAACAAAACTGCATTAAAATAATTTGACTTCCGACTCATCTAAGAAAGATATTAAGGGATATTCTTCGATTAATAGAAAATATAAGCCAAACATTAAATAGGGTCAACCTTGAAATAATTGGCCATATCTTTGTCCCAAATTGCCCCATTTCAATTATAGAGGTGTTTTTAGAATTCACTCAATCTTTGGAACAAAACTGCATTAAAATAATTTGACTTCCGACTTATCTAAGAAAGATATTAAGGGATATTCTTCGAATAATAGAAAATATAGGGAAAGCATTAAATAGGGTCTACCTTGAAATAAATGGCCATATCTTCGTCAAAAATTGCCCCATTTCAATTATAAAGGTGTTTTTACAATTCTTTGGAACAAAACTGCATTAAAATAATTTGACTTCCGACTCATCTAAGAAAGATATTAAGGGATATTCTTCGATAAATAGAAAATATATGGAAAGCATTAAATAGGGTCTACCTTGAAATAAATGGCCATATCTTCGTCAAAAATTGCCCCGTTTCAATTATAGAGGTGTTTTTAGAATTCACTCAATCTTTGGAACAAAACTGCATTAAAATAATTTGACTTGCGACTCATCTAAGAAAGTTATTAAGGGATATTCTTCGATAAATAGAAAATATATGGAAAGCATTAAATAGGGTCTACCTTGAAATAAATGGCCATTTCTTCGTCCAAAATTGCCCCATTTCAATTATAAAGGTGTTTGTAGAATTCACTCGATCTTTGGAACAAAACTGCATTAAAATAATTTGACTTGCGACTCATCTAAGAAAGATATTAAGGGATATTCTTCGAATAATAGAAAATATATGGAAAGCATTAAATAGGGTCTACCTTGAAATAAATGGCCATATCTTCGTCAAAAATTGTCCCATTTCAATTATAAAGGTGTTTTTAGAATTCGCTTGATCTTTGGAACAAAACTGCATTAAAATAATTTGACTTGCGACTCATCTAAGAAAGATATTAAGGGATATTCTTCGATAAATAGAAAATATATGGAAAGCATTAAATAGGGTCTACCTTGAAATAAATGGCCATATCTTCGTCAAAAATTGCCCCACTTCAATTATAAAGGTGTTTTTAGAATTCGCTTAATCTTTGAAACAAAACTGCATTAAAATAATTTCATTTCCGACTCGTCTAAGAAAGATATTAAGGGATATTCTTCGATTAATAGAAAATATAAGCCAAACATTAAATAGGGTCAACCTTGAAATAATTGGCCATATCTTTGTCTCAAATTGCCCCATTTCAATTATAAAGGTGTTTTTAGAATTCACTCAATCTTTGGAACAAAACTGCATTAAAATAATTTGACTTCCGACTCATCTAAGAAAGATATTAAGGGATATTGTTGATTAACAGAAAATATATGGAAAGCATTAAATAGGGTCTACCTTGAAATAAATGGCCATATCTTCGTCAAAAATTTCCCCATTTCAATTATAAAGGTGTTTTTAGAATTCTTTGGAACAAAACTGCATTAAAATAATTTGACTTCCGACTCATCTAAGAAAGATATTAAGGGATATTCTTCGAATAATAGAAAATATATGGAAAGCATTAAATAGGGTCTACCTTGAAATAAATGGCCATATCTTCGTCAAAAATTGCCCCATTTCAATTATAGAGGTGTTTTTAGAATTCACTCAATCTTTGAAACAAAACTGCGTTAAAATAATTTGACTTGCGACTCATCTAAGAAAGATATTAAGGAATATTCTTCGATAAATAGAAAATATATGGAAAGCATTAAATAGGGTCTACCTTGAAATAAATGGCCATATCTTCGTCAAAAATTGCCCCATTTCAATTATAAAGGTGTTTTTAGAATTCACTCGATCTTTGGAACAAAACTGCATTAAAATAATTTGACTTCCGACTCATCTAAGAAAGATATTAAGGGATATTCTTCGATTAATAGAAAATATAAGCCAAACATTAAATAGGGTCAACCTTGAAATAATTGGCCATATCTTTGTCCCAAATTGCCCCATTTCAATTAAAAAGGTGTTTTTAGAATTCACTCAATCTTTGGAACAAAACTGCATTAAAATAATTTGACTTCCGACTTATCTAAGAAAGATATTAAGGGATATTCTTCGAATAATAGAAAATATAGGGAAAGCATTAAATAGGGTCTACCTTGAAATAAATGGCCATATCTTCGTCAAAAATTGCCCCATTTCAATTATAAAGGTGTTTTTACAATTCTTTGGAACAAAACTGCATTAAAATAATTTGACTTCCGACTCATCTAAGAAAGATATTAAGGGATATTCTTCGATAAATAGAAAATATATGGAAAGCATTAAATAGGGTCTACCTTGAAATAAATGGCCATATCTTCGTCAAAAATTGCCCCGTTTCAATTATAGAGGTGTTTTTAGAATTCACTCAATCTTTGGAACAAAACTGCATTAAAATAATTTGACTTCCGACTCATCTAAGAAAGATATTAAGGGATATTCTTCGATAAATAGAAAATATATGGAAAGCATTAAATAGGGTCTACCTTGAAATAAATGGCCATTTCTTCGTCAACAATTGCCCCATTTCAATTATAAAGGTGTTTTTAGAATTCACTCGATCTTTGGAACAAAACTGCATTAAAATAATTTGACTTCCGACTCATCTAAGAAAGATATTAAGGGATATTCTTCGAATAATAGAAAATATATGGAAAGCATTAAATAGGGTCTACCTTGAAATAAATGGCCATATCTTCGTCAAAAATTGCCCCATTTCAATTATAAAGGTGTTTTTAGAATTCTTTGGAACAAAACTGCATTAAAATAATTTGACTTCCGACTCATCTAAGAAAGATATTAAGGGATATTCTTCGATAAATAGAAAATATATGGAAAGCATTAAATAGGGTCTACCTTGAAATAAATGGCCATATCTTCGTCAAAAATTGCCCCATTTCAATTATAGAGGTGTTTTTAGAATTCACTCAATCTTTGAAACAAAACTGCATTAAAATAATTTGACTTCCGTTCATCTAAGAAATATATTAAGGGATATTCTTCGAATAATAGAAAATATATGGAAAGCATTAAATAGGGTCTACCTTGAAATAAATGGCCATATCTTCGTCAAAAATTGCCCCATTTCAATTATAAAGGTGTTTTTAGAATTCACTCGATCTTTGGAACAAAACTGCATTAAAATAATTTGACTTCCGGCTCATCTAAGAAAGATATTAAGGGATATTCTTCGATAAATAGAAAATATATGGAAAGCGTTAAATAGGGTCTACCTTGAAATAAATGGCCATATCTTCGTCAAAAATTGCCCCATTTCAATTATAAAGAAGTTTTTGGAATTCGCTTGATCGTTGGAACAAAACTGCATTAAAATAATTTGACTTCCGACTCATCTAAGAAAGATATTAAGGGATATTCTTCGAATAATAGAAAATATATGGAAAGCATTAAATAGGGTCTACCTTGAAATAAATGGCCATATCTTCGTCCAAAATTGCCCCATTTCAATTATAAAGGTGTTTTTAGAATTCACTTGATCTTCGGAACAAAACTGCATTAAAATAGTTTGACGTCCGACTCATCTAAGAAAGATATTAAGGGATATTCTTCGATAAATAGAAAATATATGGAAAGCATTAAATAGGGTCTACCTTGAAATAAATGGCCATATCTTCGTCAAAAATTGCCCCATTTCAATTATAAAGGTGTTTTTAGAATTCACTCGATCTTTGGAACAAAACTGCATTAAAATAATTTGACTTCCGACTCATCTAAGAAAGATATTAAGGGATATTCTTCGATAAATAGAAAATATATGGAAAGCATTAAATAGGGTCTACCTTGAAATAAATGGCCATATCTTCGTCAAAAATTGCCCCATTTCAATTATAAAGAAGTTTTTGGAATTCGCTTGATCTTTGGAACAAAACTGCATTAAAATAATTTGACTTCCGTTCATCTAAGAAAGATATTAAGGGAAATTCTTCGATAAATAGAAAATATATGGAAAGCATTAAATAGGGTCTACCTTGAAATAAATGGCCATATCTTCGTCAAAAATTGCCCCATTTCAATTATAAAGGTGTTTTTAGAATTCACTTGATCTTTGGAACAAAACTGCATTAAAATAATTTGACTTCCGACTCATCTAAGAAAGATATTAAGGGATATTCTTCGAATAATAGAAAATATATGGAAAGCATTAAATAGGGTCAACCTTGAAATAATTGGCCATATCTTTGTCTCAAATTGCCCCATTTCAATTATAGAGGTGTTTTTAGAATTCACTCAATCTTTGGAACAAAACTGCATTAAAATAATTTGACTTCCGACTTATCTAAGAAAGATATTAAGGGATATTCTTCGAATAATAGAAAATATATGGAAAGCATTAAATAGGGTCCACCTTGAAATAAATGGCCATATCTTCGTCCAAAATTGCCCCATTTCAATTATAAAGGTGTTTTTAGAATTCACTCGATCTTTGGAACAAAACTGCATTAAAATAATTTGACTTCCGACTCATCTAAGAAAGATATTAAGGCATATTCTTCGATAAATAGAAAATATATGGAAAGAATTAAATAGGGTCTACCTTGAAATAAATGGCCATATCTTCGTCAAAAATTGCCCCGTTTCAATTATAGAGGTGTTTTTAGAATTCACTCAATCTTTGGAACAAAACTGCATTAAAATAATTTGACTTCCGACTCATCTAAGAAAGATATTAAGGGATATTCTTCGATAAATAGAAAATATATGGAAAGCATTAAATAGGGTCTACCTTGAAATAAATGGCCATTTCTTCGTCCAAAATTGCCGCATTTCAATTATAAAGGTGTTTTTAGAATTCAATCGATCTTTGGAACAAAACTGCATTAAAATAATTTGACTTGCGACTCATCTAAGAAATATATTAAGGGATATTCTTCGATAAATAGAAAATATATGGAAAGCATTAAATAGGGTCTACCTTGAAATAAATGGCCATATCTTCGTCAAAAATTGCCCCATTTCAATTATAAAGGTGTTTTTAGAATTCTTTGGAACAAAACTGCATTAAAATAATTTGACTTCCGACTCATCTAAGAAAGATATTAAGGGATATTCTTCGATAAATAGAAAATATATGGAAAGCATTAAATAGGGTCTACCTTGAAATAAATGGCCATATCTTCGTCAAAAATTGCCCCATTTCAATTATAGAGGTGTTTTTAGAATTCACTCAATCTTTGAAACAAAACTGCATTAAAATAATTTGACTTCCGTTCATCTAAGAAATATATTAAGGGATATTCTTCGAATAATAGAAAATATATGGAAAGCATTAAATAGGGTCTACCTTGAAATAAATGGCCATATCTTCGTCAAAAATTGCCCCATTTCAATTATAAAGGTGTTTTTAGAATTCTTTGGAACAAAACTGCATTAAAATAATTTGACTTCCGACTCATCTAAGAAAGATATTAAGGGATATTCTTCGATAAATAGAAAATATATGGAAAGCATTAAATAGGGTCTACCTTGAAATAAATGGCCATATCTTCGTCAAAAATTGCCCCATTTCAATTATAAAGAAGTTTTTGGAATTCGCTTGATCTTTGGAACAAAACTGCATTAAAATAATTTGACTTCCGACTCATCTAAGAAAGATATTAAGGGATATTCTTCGAATAATAGAAAATATATGGAAAGCATTAAATAGGGTCTACCTTGAAATAAATGGCCATATCTTCGTCAAAAATTGCCCCATTTCAATTATAAAGGTGTTTTTAGAATTCTTTGGAACAAAACTGCATTAAAATAATTTGACTTCCGACTCATCTAAGAAAGATATTAAGGGATATTCTTCGATAAATAGAAAATATATGGAAAGCATTAAATAGGGTCTACCTTGAAATAAATGGCCATATCTTCGTCAAAAATTGCCCCATTTCAATTATAAAGAAGTTTTTGGAATTCGCTTGATCTTTGGAACAAAACTGCATTAAAATAATTTGACTTCCGACTCATCTAAGAAAGATATTAAGGGATATTCTTCGAATAATAGAAAATATATGGAAAGCATTAAATAGGGTCTACCTTGAAATAAATGGCCATATCTTCGTCCAAAATTGCCCCATTTCAATTATAAAGGTGTTTTTAGAATGCACTTGATCTTTGGAACAAAACTGCATTAAAATAGTTTGACTTCCGACTCATCTAAGAAAGATATTAAGGGATATTCTTCGGTAAATAGAAAATATATGGAAAGCATTAAATAGGGTCTACCTTGAAATAAATGGCCATATCTTCGTCAAAAATTGCCCCATTTCAATTATAAAGGTGTTTTTAGAATTCACTTGATCTTTGAAACAAAACTGCATTAAAATAATTTGACTTCCGACTCATCTAAGAAAGATATTAAGGGATATTCTTCGAATAATTGAAAATATATGGAAAGCATTAAATAGGGTCTACCTTGAAATAAATGGCCATATCTTCGTCAAAAATTGCCCCATTTAAATTTTAAAGGTGTTTTTAAAAATCACTTGATCTTTGGAACAAAACTGCATTAAAATAAATTGACTTCCGACTCATCTAAGAAAGGTATTAAGGGATATTCTTCGATTAATAGAAAATATAAGCCAAACATTAAATAGGGTCAACCTTGAAATAATTGGCCATATCTTTGTCTCAAATTGCCCCATTTCAATTATAAAGGTGTTTTTAGAATTCACTCAATCTTTGGAACAAAACTGCATTAAAATAATTTGACTTCCGACTCATCTAAAAAAGATATTAAGGGATATTGTTGATTAACAGAAAATATATGGAAAGCATTAAATAGGGTCTACCTTGAAATAAATGGCCATATCTTCGTCAAAAAATGCCCCATTTCAATTATAAAGGTGTTTTTAGAATTCTTTGGAACAAAACTGCATTAAAATAATTTGACTTCCGACTCATCTAAGAAAGATATTAAGGGATATTCTTCGATAAATAGAAAATATATGGAAAGCATTAAATAGGGTCATCCTTGAAATAAATGGCCATATCTTCGTCAAAAATTGCCCCATTTCAAATGTAAAAAAGTTTTTGGAATTCGCTCGATCTTTGGAAGAAAACTGCATTTAAATAATTTGACTTGCGACTCATCTAAGAAAGATATTAAGGGATATTCTTCGAATAATTGAAAATATATGGAAAGCATTAAATAGGGTCTACCTTGAAATAAATGGCCATATCTTCGTCAAAAATTGCCACATTTCAATTATAAAGGTGTTTTTAGAATTCACTCGATCTTTGGAACAAAACTGCATTAAAATAATTTGACTTCCAACTCATCTAAGAAAGATATTAAGGGATATTCTTCGATAAAAAGAAAATATATGGAAAGCATTAAATAGGGTCTACAATGAAATAAATGGCCATATCTTCGTCAAAAATTGCCCCATTTCAATTATAGAAGTGTTTTTAGAATTCACTCAATCTTTGAAACAAAACTGCATTAAAATAATTTGACTTGCGACTCATCTAAGAAAGATATTAAGGGATATTGTTGATTAACAGAAAATATATGGAAAGCATTAAATAGGGTCTACCTTGAAATAAATGGCCATTTCTTCGTCCAAAATTGCCCCATTTGAATTATAAAGGTGTTTTTAGAATTCACTCGATCTTTGGAACAAAACTGCATTAAAATAATCTGACTTGCGACTCATCTAAGAAAGATATTAAGGGATATTCTTCGATAAATAGAAAATATATGGAAAGCATTAAATAGGGTCTACCTTGAAATAAATGGCCATATCTTCGTCAAAAATTGCCCCATTTCAATTATTAAGGTGTTTTTAGAATTCTTTGGAACAAAACTGCATTAAAATAATTTGACTTCCGACTCATCTAAGAAAGATATTAAGGGATATTCTTCGATAAATAGAAAATATATGGAAAGCATTAAATAGGGTCTACCTTGAAATAAATGGCCATATCTTCGTCAAAAATTGCCCCATTTCAATTATAGAGGTGTTTTTAGAATTCACTCAATCTTTGAAACAAAACTGCATTAAAATAATTTGACTTCCGTTCATCTAAGAAAGATATTAAAGGATATTCTTCGAATAATAGAAAATATATGGAAAGCATTAAATAGGGTCTACCTTGAAATAAATGGCCATATCTTCGTCCAAAATTGCCCCATTTCAATTATAAAGGTGTTTTTAGAATTCACTCAATCTTTGAAACAAAACTGCATTAAAATAATTTGACTTCCGTTCATCTAAGAAATATATTAAGGGATATTCTTCGAATAATAGAAAATATATGGAAAGCATTAAATAGGGTCTACCTTGAAATAAATGGCCATATCTTCGTCAAAAATTGCCCCATTTCAATTATAAAGGTGTTTTTAGAATTCTTTGGAACAAAACTGCATTAAAATAATTTGACTTCCGACTCATCTAAGAAAGATATTAAGGGATATTCTTCGATAAATAGAAAATATATGGAAAGCATTAAATAGGGTCATCCTTGAAATAAATGGCCATATCTTCGTCAAAAATTGCCCCATTTCAAATGTAAAAAAGTTTTTGGAATTCGCTCGATCTTTGGAAGAAAACTGCATTTAAATAATTTGACTTGCGACTCATCTAAGAAAGATATTAAGGGATATTCTTCGAATAATTGAAAATATATGGAAAGCATTAAATAGGGTCTACCTTGAAATAAATGGCCATATCTTCGTCAAAAATTGCCACATTTCAATTATAAAGGTGTTTTTAGAATTCTTTGGAACAAAACTGCATTAAAATAATTTGACTTCCGACTCATCTAAGAAAGATATTAAGGGATATTCTTCGATAAATAGAAAATATATGGAAAGCATTAAATAGGGTCTACAATGAAATAAATGGCCATATCTTCGTCAAAAATTGCCCCATTTCAATTATAGAAGTGTTTTTAGAATTCACTCAATCTTTGAAACAAAACTGCATTAAAATAATTTGACTTACGACTCATCTAAGAAAGATATTAAGGGATATTGTTGATTAACAGAAAATATATGGAAAGCATTAAATAGGGTCTACCTTGAAATAAATGGCCATTTCTTCGTCCAAAATTGCCCCATTTGAATTATAAAGGTGTTTTTAGAATTCACTCGATCTTTGGAACAAAACTGCATTAAAATAATTTGACTTGCGACTCATCTAAGAAAGATATTAAGGGATATTCTTCGATAAATAGAAAATATATGGAAAGCATTAAATAGGGTCTACCTTGAAATAAATGGCCATATCTTCGTCTAAAATTGCCCCATTTCAATTATAAAGGTGTTTTTAGAATTCACTCAATCTTTGAAACAAAACTGCATTAAAATAATTTGACTTCCGACTCATCTAAGAAAGATATTAAGGGATATTCTTCGATAAATAGAAAATATATGGAAAGCATTAAATAGGGTCTACCTTGAAATAAATGGCCATATCTTCGTCTAAAATTGCCCCATTTCAATTATAGAGGTGTTTTTAGAATTCACTCAATCTTTGGAACAAAACTGCATTAAAATAATTTGACTTCCGTTCATCTAAGAAAGATATTAAAGGATATTCTTCGAATAATAGAAAATATATGGAAAGCATTAAATAGGGTCTACCTTGAAATAAATGGCCATATCTTCGTCCAAAATTGCCCCATTTCAATTATAAAGGTGTTTTTAGAATTCACTCAATCTTTGAAACAAAACTGCATTAAAATAATTTGACTTCCGTTCATCTAAGAAATATATTAAGGGATATTCTTCGAATAATAGAAAATATATGGAAAGCATTAAATAGGGTCTACCTTGAAATAAATGGCCATATCTTCGTCAAAAATTGCCCCATTTCAATTATAAAGGTGTTTTTAGAATTCTTTGGAACAAAACTGCATTAAAATAATTTGACTTCCGACTCATCTAAGAAAGATATTAAGGGATATTCTTCGATAAATAGAAAATATATGGAAAGCATTAAATAGGGTCTACCTTGAAATAAATGGCCATATCTTCGTCAAAAATTGCCCCATTTCAATTATAAAGAAATTTTTGGAATTCGCTTGATCTTTGGAACAAAACTGCATTAAAATAATTTGACTTCCGACTCATCTAAGAAAGATATTAAGGGATATTCTTCGAATAATAGAAAATATATGGAAAGCATTATATAGGGTCTACCTTGAAATAAATGGCCATATCTTCGTCCAAAATTGCCCCATTTCAATTATAAAGGTGTTTTTAGAATTCACTTGATCTTTGGAACAAAACTGCATTAAAATAGTTTGACTTCCGACTCATCTAAGAAAGATATTAAGGGATATTCTTCGATCAACAGAAAATATATGGAAAGCATTAAATAGGGTCTACCTTGAAATAAATGGCCATATCTTCGTCAAAAATTGCCCCATTTCAATTATAAAGGTGTTTTTAGAATTCTTTGGAACAAAACTGCATTAAAATAATTTGACTTCCGACTCATCTAAGAAAGATATTAAGGGATATTCTTCGAATAATAGAAAATATATGGAAAGCATTAAATAGGGTCTACCTTGAAATAAATGGCCATATCTTCGTCAAAAATTGCCCCATTTAAATTATAAAGGTGTTTTTACAAATCACTTGATCTTTGGAACAAAACTGCATTAAAATAATTTGACTTCCGACTCATCTAAGAAAGATATTAAGGGATATTCTTCGATTAATAGAAAATATAAGCCAAACATTAAATAGGGTCAACCTTGAAATAATTGGCCATATCTTTGTCTCAAATTGCCCCATTTCAATTATAAAGGTGTTTTTAGAATTCACTCAATCTTTGGAACAAAACTGCATTAAAATAATTTGACTTCCGACTCATCTAAGAAAGATATTAAGGGATATTGTTGATTAACAGAAAATATATGGAAAGCATTAAATAGGGTCTACCTTGAAATAAATGGCCATATCTTCGTCAAAAATTGCCCCATTTCAATTATAAAGGTGTTTTTAGAATTCTTTGGAACAAAACTGCATTAAAATAATTGGACTTTCGACTCATCTAAGAAAGATATTAAGGGATATTCTTCGATAAATAGAAAATATATGGAAAGCATTAAATAGGGTCATCCTTGAAATAAATGGCCATATCTTCGTCAAAAATTGCCCCATTTCAAATGTAAAGAAGTTTTTGGAATTCGCACGATCTTTGGAACAAAACTGCATTTAAATAATTTGACTTCCGACTCATCTAAGAAAGATATTAAGGGATATTCTTCGAATAATAGAAAATGTATGGAAAGCATTAAATAGGGTCTACCTTGAAATAAATGGCCATATCTTCGTCAAAAATTGCCACATTTCAATTATAAAGGTGTTTTTAGAATTCACTCGATCTTTGGAACAAAACTGCATTAAAATAGTTTGACTTCCGACTCATCTAAGAAAGATATTAAGGGATATTCTTCGATAAATAGAAAATATATGGAAAGCATTAAATAGGGTCTACCTTGAAATAAATGGCCATATCTTCGTCAAAAATTGCCCCATTTAAATTATAAAGGTGTTTTTAGAAATCACTTGATCTTTGGAACAAAACTGCATTAAATTAATTTGACTTCCGACTCATCTAAGAAAGATATTAAGGGATATTCTTCGATTAATAGAAAATATAAGCCAAACATTAAATAGGGTCAACCTTGAAATAATTGGCCATATCTTTGTCTCAAATTGCCCCATTTCAATTATAAAGGTGTTTTTAGAATTCACTCAATCTTTGGAACAAAACTGCATTAAAATAATTTGACTTCCGACTCATCTAAGAAAGATATTAAGGGATATTGTTGATTAACAGAAAATATATGGAAAGCATTAAATATGGTCTACCTTGAAATAAATGGCCATATCTTCGTCAAAAATTGCCCCATTTCAATTATAAAGGTGTTTTTAGAATTCTATGGAACAAAACTGCATTAAAATAATTTGACTTTCGACTCATCTAAGAAAGATATTAAGGGATATTCTTCGATAAATAGAAAATATATGGAAAGCATTAAATAGGGTCATCCTTGAAATAAATGGCCATATCTTCGTCAAAAATTGCCCCATTTCAAATGTAAAGAAGTTTTTGGAATTCGCACGATCTTTGGAACAAAACTGCATTTAAATAATTTGACTTCCGACTCATCTAAGAAAGATATTAAGGGATATTCTTCGAATAATAGAAAATGTATGGAAAGCATTAAATAGGGTCTACCTTGAAATAAATGGCCATATCTTCGTCAAAAATTGCCACATTTCAATTCTAAAGGTGTTTTTAGAATTCACTCGATCTTTGGAACAAAACTGCATTAAAATAATTTGACTTCCGACTCATCTAAGAAAGATATTAAGGGATATTCTTCGATAAATAGAAAATATATGGAAAGCATTAAATAGGGTCTACAATGAAATAAATGGCCATATCTTCGTCAAAAATTGCCCCATTTCAATTATAGAAGTGTTTTTAGAATTCACTCAATCTTTGAAACAAAACTGCATTAAAATAATTTGACTTGCGACTCATCTAAGAAAGATATTAAGGGATATTGTTGATTAACAGAAAATATATGGAAAGCATTAAATAGGGTCTACCTTGAAATAAATGGCCATTTCTTCGTCCAAAATTGCCCCATTTCAATTATAAAGGTGTTTTTAGAATTCACTCGATCTTTGGAACAAAACTGCATTAAAATAATTTGACTTGCGACTCATCTAAGAAAGATATTAAGGGATATTCTTCGATAAATAGAAAATATATGGAAAGCATTAAATAGGGTCTACCTTGAAATAAATGGCCATATCTTCGTCAAAAATTGCCCCATTTCAATTATAAAGGTGTTTTTAGAATTCACTCGATCTTTGGAACAAAACTGCATTAAAATAATTTGACTTCCGACTCATCTAAGAAAGATATTAAGGGATATTCTTCGATAAATAGAAAATATATGGAAAGCATTAAATAGGGTCTACCTTGAAATAAATGGCCATATCTTCGTCAAAAATTGCCCCATTTCAATTATAGAGGTGTTTTTAGAATTCACTCAATCTTTGAAACAAAACTGCATTAAAATAATTTGACTTCCGTTCATCTAAGAAAGATATTAAAGGATATTCTTCGAATAATAGAAAATATATGGAAAGCATTAAATAGGGTCTACCTTGAAATAAATGGCCATATCTTCGTCCAAAATTGCCCCATTTCAATTATAAAGGTGTTTTTAGAATTCACTCAATCTTTGAAACAAAACTGCATTAAAATAATTTGACTTCCGTTCATCTAAAAAATATATTAAGGGATATTCTTCGAATAATAGAAAATATATGGAAAGCATTAAATAGGGTCTACCTTGAAATAAATGGCCATATCTTCGTCAAAAATTGCCCCATTTCAATTATAAAGGTGTTTTTAGAATTCTTTGGAACAAAACTGCATTAAAATAATTTGACTTCCGACTCATCTAAGAAAGATATTAAGGGATATTCTTCGATAAATAGAAAATATATGGAAAGCATTAAATAGGGTCTACCTTGAAATAAATGGCCATATCTTCGTCAAAAATTGCCCCATTTCAATTATAAAGAAGTTTTTGGAATTCGCTTGATCTTTGGAACAAAACTGCATTAAAATAATTTGACTTCCGACTCATCTAAGAAAGATATTAAGGGATATTCTTCGAATAATAGAAAATATATGGAAAGCATTATATAGGGTCTACCTTGAAATAAATGGCCATATCTTCGTCCAAAATTGCCCCATTTCAATTATAAAGGTGTTTTTAGAATTCACTTGATCTTTGAAACAAAACTGCATTAAAATAGTTTGACTTCCGACTCATCTAAGAAAGATATTAAGGGATATTCTTCGATAAATAGAAAATATATGGAAAGCATTAAATAGGGCTACCTTGAAATAAATGGCCATATCTTCGTCTAAAATTGCCCCATTTCAATTATAGAGGTGTTTTTAGAAATCACTTGATCTTTGGAACAAAACTGCATTAAAATAATTTGACTTCCGACTCATCTAAGAAAGATATTAAGGGATATTCTTCGATAAATAGAAAATATGAGGAAAGCATTAAATAGGGTCTACCTTGAAATAAATGGCCATATCTTCGTCAAAAATTGCCCCATTTCAATTATAAAGGTGTTTTTAGAAATCACTTGATCTTTGGAAACAAACTGCATTAAAATAATATGACTTCCGACTCATCTAAGAAAGATATTAAGGGATATTCTTCGATAAATAGAAAATATAAGCCAAACATTAAATAGGGTCAACCTTGAAATAATTGGCCATATCTTCGTCAAAAATTGCCCCATTTCAATTATAAAGGTGTTTTTAGAATTCTTTGGAACAAAACTGCATTAAAATAATTGGACTTTCGACTCATCTAAGAAAGATATTTAGGGATATTCTTCGATAAATAGAAAATATATGGAAAGCATTAAATAGGGTCATCCTTGAAATAAATGGCCATATCTTCGTCAAAAATTGCCCCATTTCAAATGTAAAGAAGTTTTTGGAATTCGCACGATCTTTGGAACAAAACTGCATTTGAATAATTTGACTTCCGACTCATCTAAGAAAGATATTAAGGGATATTCTTCGAATAATAGAAAATGTATGGAAAGCATTAAATAGGGTCTACCTTGAAATAAATGGCCATATCTTCGTCAAAAATTGCCACATTTCAATTATAAAGGTGTTTTTAGAATTCACTCGATCTTTGGAACAAAACTGCATTAAAATAATTTGACTTCCGACTCATCTAAGAAAGATATTAAGGGATATTCTTCGATAAATAGAAAATATATGGAAAGCATTAAATAGGGTCTACAATGAAATAAATGGCCATATCTTCGTCAAAAATTGCCCCATTTCAATTATAGAAGTGTTTTTAGAATTCACTCAATCTTTGAAACAAAAGTGCATTAAAATAATTTGACTTGCGACTCATCCAAGAAAGATATTAAGGGATATTGTTGATTAACAGAAAATATATGGAAAGCATTAAATAGGGTCTACCTTGAAATAAATGGCCATTTCTTCGTCCAAAATTGCCCCATTTCAATTATAAAGGTGTTTTTAGAATTCACTCGATCTTTGAAACAAAACTGCATTAAAATAATTTGACTTGCGACTCATCTAAGAAAGATATTAAGGGATATTCTTCGATAAATAGAAAATATATGGAAAGCATTAAATAGGGTCTACCTTGAAATAAATGGCCATATCTTCGTCAAAAATTGCCCCATTTCAATTATAAAGGTGTCTTTAGAATTCACTCGATCTTTGGAACAAAACTGCATTAAAATAATTTGACTTCCGACTCATCTAAGAAAGATATTAAGGGATATTCTTCGATAAATAGAAAATATATGGAAAGCATTAAATAGGGTCTACCTTGAAATAAATGGCCATATCTTCGTCAAAAATTGCCCCATTTCAATTATAGAGGTGTTTTTAGAATTCACTCAATCTTTGAAACAAAACTGCATTAAAATAATTTGACTTCCGTTCATCTAAGAAAGATATTAAAGGATATTCTTCGAATAATAGAAAATATATGGAAAGCATTAAATAGGGTCTACCTTGAAATAAATGGCCATATCTTCGTCCAAAATTGCCCCATTTCAATTATAAAGGTGTTTTTAGAATTCACTCAATCTTTGAAACAAAACTGCATTAAAATAATTTGACTTCCGTTCATCTAAGAAATATATTAAGGGATATTCTTCGAATAATAGAAAATATATGGAAAGCATTAAATAGGGTCTACCTTGAAATAAATGGCCATATCTTCGTCAAAAATTGCCCCATTTCAATTATAAAGGTGTTTTTAGAATTCTTTGGAACAAAACTGCATTAAAATAATTTGACTTCCGACTCATCTAAGAAAGATATTAAGGGATATTCTTCGATAAATAGAAAATATATGGAAAGCATTAAATAGGGTCTACCTTGAAATAAATGGCCATATCTTCGTCAAAAATTGCCCCATTTCAATTATAAAGAAGTTTTTGGAATTCGCTTGATCTTTGGAACAAAACTGCATTAAAATAATTTGACTTCCGACTCATCTAAGAAAGATATTAAGGGATATTCTTCGAATAATAGAAAATATATGGAAAGCATTATATAGGGTCTACCTTGAAATAAATGGCCATATCTTCGTCCAAAATTGCCCCATTTCAATTATAAAGGTGTTTTTAGAATTCACTTGATCTTTGGAATAAAACTGCATTAAAATAGTTTGACTTCCGACTCATCTAAGAAAGATATTAAGGGATATTCTTCGATAAATAGAAAATATATGGAAAGCATTAAATAGGGTCTACCTTGAAATAAATGGCCATATCTTCGTCAAAAATTGCCCCATTTAAATTATAAAGGTGTTTTTAGAAATCACTTGATCTTTGGAACAAAACTGCATTAAAATAATTTGACTTCCAACTCATCTAAGAAAGATATTAAGGGATATTCTTCGATTAATAGAAAATATAAGCCAAACATTAAATAGGGTCAACCTTGAAATAATTGGCCATATCTTTGTCTCAAATTGCCCCATTTCAATTATAAAGGTGTTTTTAGAATTCACTCAATCTTTGGAGCAAAACTGCATTAAAATAATTTGACTTCCGACTCATCTAAGAAAGATATTAAGGGATATTGTTGATTAACAGAAAATATATGGAAAGCATTAAATAGGGTCTACCTTGAAATAAATGGCCATATCTTCGTCAAAAATTGCCCCATTTCAATTATAAAGGTGTTTTTAGAATTCTTTGGAACAAAACTGCATTAAAATAATTGGACTTTCGACTCATCTAAGAAAGATATTAAGGGATATTCTTCGATAAATAGAAAATATATGGAAAGCATTAAATAGGGTCATCCTTGAAATAAATGGCCATATCTTCGTCAAAAATTGCCCCATTTTAAATGTAAAGAAGTTTTTGGAATTCGCACGATCTTTGGAACAAAACTGCATTTAAATAATTTGACTTCCGACTCATCTAAGAAAGATATTAAGGGATATTCTTCGAATAATAGAAAATGTATGGAAAGCATTAAATAGGGTCTACCTTGAAATAAATGGCCATATCTTCGTCTAAAATTGCCACATTTCAATTATAAAGGTATTTTTTAGAATTCACTCGATTTTTGGAACAAAACTGCATTAAAATAATTTGACTTCCGACTCATCTAAGAAAGATATTAAGGGATATTCTTCGATAAATAGAAAATATATGGAAAGCATTAAATAGGGTCTACCTTGAAATAAATGGCCATATCTTCGTCAAAAATTGCCCCATTTCAATTATAGAAGTGTTTTTAGAATTCACTCAATCTTTGAAACAAAACTGCATTAAAATAATTTGACTTGCGACTCATCTAAGAAAGATATTAAGGGATATTGTTGATTAACAGAAAATATATGGAAAGCATTAAATAGGGTCTACCTTGAAATAAATGGCCATTTCTTCGTCCAAAATTGCCCCATTTCAATTATAAAGGTGTTTTTAGAATTCACTCGATCTTTGGAACAAAACTGCATTAAAATAATTTGACTTGCGACTCATCTAAGAAAGATATTAAGGGATATTCTTCGATAAATAGAAAATATATGGAAAGCATTAAATAGGGTCTACCTTGAAATAAATGGCCATATCTTCGTCAAAAATTGCCCCATTTCAATTATAAAGGTGTTTTTAGAATTCTTTGGAACAAAACTGCATTAAAATAATTTGACTTCCGACTCATCTAAGAAAGATATTAAGGGATATTCTTCGATAAATAGAAAATATATGGAAAGCATTAAATAGGGTCTACCTTGAAATAAATGGCCATATCTTCGTCAAAAATTGCCCCATTTGAATTATAGAGGTGTTTTTAGAATTCACTCAATCTTTGAAACAAAACTGCATTAAAATAATTTGACTTCCGTTCATCTAAGAAATATATTAAGGGATATTCTTCGAATAATAGAAAATATATGGAAAGCATTAAATAGGGTCTACCTTGAAATAAATGGCCATATCTTCGTCAAAAATTGCCCCATTTCAATTATAAAGGTGTTTTTAGAATTCTTTGGAACAAAACTGCATTAAAATAATTTGACTTCCGACTCATCTAAGAAAGATATTAAGGGATATTCTTCGATAAATAGAAAATATATGGAAAGCATTAAATAGGGTCTACCTTGAAATAAATGGCCATATCTTCGTCAAAAATTGCCACATTTCAATTATAAAGAAGTTTTTGGAATTCGCTTGGTCTTTGGAACAAAATTGCATTAAAATAATTTGACTTCCGACTCATCTAAGAAAGATATTAAGGGATATTCTTCGAATAATAGAAAATATATGGAAAGCATTATATAGGGTCTACCTTGAAATAAATGGCCATATCTTCGTCCAAAATTGCCCCATTTCAATTATAAAGGTGTTTTTAGAATTCACTTGATCTTTGGAACAAAACTGCATGAAAATAGTTTGACTTCCGACTCATCTAAGAAAGATATTAAGGGATATTCTTCGATAAATAGAAAATATATGGAAAGCATTAAATAGGGTCTACCTTGAAATAAATGGCCATATCTTCGTCCAAAATTGCCCCATTTCAATTATAAAGGTGTTTTTAGAATTCACTCAATCTTTGAAACAAAACTGCATTAAAATAATTTGACTTCCGTTCATCTAAGAAATATATTAAGGGATATTCTTCGAATAATAGAAAATATATGGAAAGCATTAAATAGGGTCTACCTTGAAATAAATGGCCATATCTTCGTCAAAAATTGCCCCATTTCAATTATAAAGAAGTTTTTGGAATTCGCTTGATCTTTGGAACAAAACTGCATTAAAATAATTTGACTTCCGACTCATCTAAGAAAGATATTAAGGGATATTCTTCGAATAATAGAAAATATATGGAAAGCATTATATAGGGTCTACCTTGAAATAAATGGCCATATCTTCGTCAAAAATTGCCCCATTTCAATTATAAAGGTGTTTTTAGAATTCACTCGATCTTTGGAACAAAACTGCATTAAAATAATTTGACTTCCGACTCATCTAAGAAAGATATTAAGGGATATTCTTCGATAAATAGAAAATATATGGAAAGCATTAAATAGGGTCTACCTTGAAATAAATGGCCATATCTTCGTCAAAAATTGCCCCATTTCAATTATAGAAGTGTTTTTAGAATTCACTCAATCTTTGAAACAAAACTGCATTAAAATAATTTGACTTGCGACTCATCTAAGAAAGATATTAAGGGATATTGTTGATTAACAGAAAATATATGGAAAGCATTAAATAGGGTCTACCTTGAAATAAATGGCCATTTCTTCGTCCAAAATTGCCCCATTTCAATTATAAAGGTGTTTTTAGAATTCACTCGATCTTTGGAACAAAACTGCATTAAAATAATTTGACTTGCGACTCATCTAAGAAAGATATTAAGGGATATTCTTCGATAAATAGAAAATATATGGAAAGCATTAAATAGGGTCTACCTTGAAATAAATGGCCATATCTTCGTCAAAAATTGCCCCATTTCAATTATAAAGGTGTTTTTAGAATTCTTTGGAACAAAACTGCATTAAAATAATTTGACTTCCGACTCATCTAAGAAAGATATTAAGGGATATTCTTCGATAAATAGAAAATATATGGAAAGCATTAAATAGGGTCTACCTTGAAATAAATGGCCATATCTTCGTCAAAAATTGCCCCATTTCAATTATAGAGGTGTTTTTAGAATTCACTCAATCTTTGAAACAAAACTGCATTAAAATAATTTGACTTCCGTTCATCTAAGAAATATATTAAGGGATATTCTTCGAATAATAGAAAATATATGGAAAGCATTAAATAGGGTCTACCTTGAAATAAATGGCCATATCTTCGTCAAAAATTGCCCCATTTCAATTATAAAGGTGTTTTTAGAATTCTTTGGAACAAAACTGCATTAAAATAATTTGACTTCCGACTCATCTAAGAAAGATATTAAGGGATATTCTTCGATAAATAGAAAATATATGGAAAGCATTAAATAGGGTCTACCTTGAAATAAATGGCCATATCTTCGTCAAAATTTGCCCCATTTCAATTATAAAGAAGTTTTTGGAATTCGCTTGATCTTTGGAACAAAATTGCATTAAAATAATTTGACTTCCGACTCATCTAAGAAAGATATTAAGGGATATTCTTCGAATAATAGAAAATATATGGAAAGCATTATATAGGGTCTACCTTGAAATAAATGGCCATATCTTCGTCCAAAATTGCCCCATTTCAATTATAAAGGTGTTTTTAGAATTCACTTGATCTTTGGAACAAAACTGCATGAAAATAGTTTGACTTCCGACTCATCTAAGAAAGATATTAAGGGATATTCTTCGATAAATAGAAAATATATGGAAAGCATTAAATAGGGTCTACCTTGAAATAAATGGCCATATCTTCGTCCAAAATTGCCCCATTTCAATTATAAAGGTGTTTTTAGAATTCACTCAATCTTTGGAACAAAACTGCATTAAAATAATTTGACTTCCGTTCATCTAAGAAATATATTAAGGGATATTCTTCGAATAATAGAAAATATATGGAAAGCATTAAATAGGGTCTACCTTGAAATAAATGGCCATATCTTCGTCAAAAATTGCCCCATTTCAATTATAAAGAAGTTTTTGGAATTCGCTTGATCTTTGGAGCTAAACTGCATTAAAATAATTTGACTTCCGACTCATCTAAGAAAGATATTAAGGGATATTCTTCGAATAATAGAAAATATATGGAAAGCATTATATAGGGTCTACCTTGAAATAAATGGCCATATCTTCGTCAAAAATTGCCCCATTTCAATTATAAAGGTGTTTTTAGAATTTACTCGATCTTTGGAACAAAACTGCATTAAAATAATTTGACTTCCGACTCATCTAAGAAAGATATTAAGGGATATTCTTCGATAAATAGAAAATATATGGAAAGCATTAAATAGGGTCTACCTTGAAATAAATGGCCATATCTTCGTCAAAAATAGCCAAATTTCAATTATAGAGGTGTTTTTAGAATTCACTCAATCTTCGAAACAAAACTGCATTAAAATAATTTGACTTCCGACTCATCTAAGAAAGATATTAAGGGATATTTTTCGATTAATAGAAAATATTAGGCAAACATTAAATAGGGTCAACCTTGAAATAAATGGCCATATCTTTGTCTCAAATTGCCCCATTTCAATTATAAAGGTGTTTTTAGAATTCACTCAATCTTTGGAACAAAACTGCATTAAAATAATTTGACTTCCGACTCATCTAAGAAAGATATTAAGGGATATTGTTGATTAACAGAAAATATATGGAAAGCATTAAATAGGGTCTACCTTGAAATAAATGGCCATTTCTTCGTCCAAAATTGCCCCATTTCAATTATAAAGGTGTTTTTAGAATTCACTCGATCTTTGGAACAAAACTGCATTAAAATAATTTGACTTGCGACTCATCTAAGAAAGATATTAAGGGATATTCTTCGATAAATAGAAAATATATGGAAAGCATTAAATAGGGTCTACCTTGAAATAAATGGCCATATCTTCGTCAAAAATTGCCCCATTTCAATTATAGAAGTGTTTTTAGAATTCACTCAATCTTTGAAACAAAACTGCATTAAAATAATTTGACTTCCGACTCATCTAAGAAAGATATTAAGGGATATTGTTGATTAACAGAAAATATATGGAAAGCATTAAATAGGGTCTACCTTGAAATAAATGGCCATATCTTCGTCAAAAATTGCCCCATTTCAATTATAGAGGTGTTTTTAGAATTCATTCAATCTTCGAAACAAAACTGCATTAAAATAATTTGACTTCCGTTCATCTAAGAAAGATATTAAGGGATATTCTTCGAATAATAGAAAATATATGGAAAGCATTAAATATGGTCTACCTTGAAATAAATGTCCACATCTTCGTCCAAAATTGCCCCATTTCAATTATAGAAGTGTTTTTAGAATTCACTCGATCGTCGAAACAAAACTGCTTTAAAATAATTTGACTTCCGACTCATCTAAGAAAGATATTAAGGGATATTCTTCGATTAATAGAAAATATTAGGCAAACATTAAATAGGGTCAACCTTGAAATAAATGGCCCTATCTTTGTCTCAAATTGCCCCATTTCAATTATAAAGGTGTTTTTAGAATTCACTCAATCTTTGAAACAAAACTGCATTAAAATAATTTGACTTCCGACTCATCTAAGAAAGATATTAAGGGATATTGTTGATTAACAGAAAATATATGGAAAGCATTAAATAGGGTCTACCTTGAAATAAATGGCCATTTCTTCGTCCAAAATTGCCCCATTTCAATTATAAAGGTGTTTTTAGAATTCACTCGATCTTTGGAACAAAACTGCATTAAAATAATTTGACTTGCGACTCATCTAAGAAAGATATTAAGGGATATTCTTCGGTAAATAGAAAATATATGGAAAGCATTAAATAGGGTCTACCTTGAAATAAATGGCCATATCTTCGTCAAAAATTGCCCCATTTCAATTATAGAAGTGTTTTTAGAATTCACTCAATCTTTGAAACAAAACTGCATTAAAATAATTTGACTTCCGACTCATCTAAGAAAGATATTAAGGGATATTGTTGATTAACAGAAAATATATGGAAAGCATTAAATAGGGTCTACCTTGAAATAAATGGCCATTTCTTCGTCCAAAATTGCCCCATTTCAATTATAAAGGTGTTTTTAGAATTCACTCGGTCTTTGGAACAAAACTGCATTAAAATAATTTGACTTGCGACTCATCTAAGAAAGATATTAAGGGATATTCTTCGATAAATAGAAAATATATGGAAAGCATTAAATAGGGTCTACCTTGAAATAAATGGCCATATCTTCGTCAAAAATTGCCCCATTTCAATTATAAAGGTGTTTTTAGAATTCTTTGGAACAAAACTGCATTAAAATAATTTGACTTCCGACTCATCTAAGAAAGATATTAAGGGATATTCTTCGATAAATAGAAAATATATGGAAAGCATTAAATAGGGTCTACCTTGAAATAAATGGCCATATCTTCGTCAAAAATTGCCCCATTTCAATTATAGAGGTGTTTTTAGAATTCACTCAATCTTTGAAACAAAACTGCATTAAAATAATTTGACTTCCGTTCATCTAAGAAAGATATTAAAGGATATTCTTCGAATAATAGAAAATATATGGAAAGCATTAAATAGGGTCTACCTTGAAATAAATGGCCATATCTTCGTCCAAAATTGCCCCATTTCAATTATAAAGGTGTTTTTAGAATTCACTCAATCTTTGAAACAAAACTGCATTAAAATAATTTGACTTCCGTTCATCTAAGAAATATATTAAGGGATATTCTTCGAATAATAGAAAATATATGGAAAGCATTAAATAGGGTCTACCTTGAAATAAATGGCCATATCTTCGTCAAAAATTGCCCCATTTCAATTATAAAGGTGTTTTTAGAATTCTTTGGAACAAAACTGCATTAAAATAATTTGACTTCCGACTCATCTAAGAAAGATATTAAGGGATATTCTTCGATAAATAGAAAATATATGGAAAGCATTAAATAGGGTCTACCTTGAAATAAATGGCCATATCTTCGTCAAAAATTGCCCAATTTCAATTATAAAGAAGTTTTTGGAATTCGCTTGATCTTTGGAACAAAACTGCATTAAAATAATTTGACTTCCGACTCATCTAAGAAAGATATTAAGGGATATTCTTCGAATAATAGAAAATATATGGAAAGCATTATATAGGGTCTACCTTGAAATAAATGGCCATATCTTCGTCCAAAATTGCCCCATTTCAATTATAAAGGTGTTTTTAGAATTCACTTGATCTTTGGAACAAAACTGCATTAAAATAATTTGACTTCCGACTCATCTAAAAAAGATATTAAGGGATATTCTTTGATTAACAGAAAATATATGGAAAGTATTAAATAGGGTCTACCTTGAAATAAATGGCCATATCTCCGTCAAAAATTGCCCCATTTAAATTATAAAGGTGTTTTTAGAATTCACTTGATCTTTGGAACAAAACTGCATTAAAATAATTTGACTTCCAACTCATCTAAGAAAGATATTAAGGGATATTCTTCGATTAATAGAAAATATAAGCCAAACATTAAATAGGGTCAACCTTGAAATAATTGGCCATATCTTTGTCTCAAATTGCCCCATTTCAATTATAAAGGTGTTTTTAGAATTCACTCAATCTTTGGAACAAAACTGCATTAAAATAATTTGACTTCCGACTCATCTAAGAAAGATATTAAGGGATATTGTTGATTAACAGAAAATATATGGAAAGCATTAAATAGGGTCTACCTTGAAATAAACGGCCATATCTTCGTCAAAAATTGCCCCATTTCAATTATAAAGGTGTTTTTAGAATTCTTTGGAACAAAACTGCATTAAAATAATTTGACTTCCGACTCATCTAAAAAATATATTAAGGGATATTCTTCGATAAATAGAAAATATATGGAAAGCATTAAATAGGGTCAACCTTGAAATAAATGGCCATATCTTCGTCAAAAATTGCCCCATTTCAAATGTAAAGAAGTTTTTGGAATTCGCACGATCTTTGGAACAAAACTGCATTTAAATAATTTGACTCCCGACTCATCTAAGAAAGATATTAAGGGATATTCTTCGAATAATAGAAAATGTATGGAAAGCATTAAATAGGGTCTACCTTGAAATAAATGGCCATATCTTCGTCAAAAATTGCCACATTTCAATTATAAAGGTGTTTTTAGAATTCACTCGATCTTTGGAACAAAACTGAATTAAAATAATTTGACTTCCGACTCATCTAAGAAAGATATTAAGGGATATTCTTCGATAAATAGAAAATATATGGAAAGCATTAAATAGGGTCTACAATGAAATAAATGGCCATATCTTCGTCAAAAATTGCCCCATTTCAATTATAGAAGTGTTTTTAGAATTCACTCAATCTTTGAAACAAAACTGCATTAAAATAATTTGACTTGCGACTCATCTAAGAAAGATATTAAGGGATATTGTTGATTAACAGAAAATATATGGAAAGCATTAAATAGGGTCTACCTTGAAATAAATGGCCATTTCTTCGTCCAAAATTGCCCCATTTCAATTATAAAGGTGTTTTTAGAATTCACTCGATCTTTGGAACAAAACTGCATTAAAATAATTTGACTTGCGACTCATCTAAGAAAGATATTAAGGGATATTCTTCGATAAATAGAAAATATATGGAAAGCATTAAATAGGGTCTACCTTGAAATAAATGGCCATATCTTCGTCAAAAATTGCCCCATTTCAATTATAAAGGTGTTTTTAGAATTCTTTGGAACAAAACTGCATTAAAATAATTTGACTTCCGACTCATCTAAGAAAGATATTAAGGGATATTCTTCGATAAATAGAAAATATATGGAAAGCATTAAATAGGGTCTACCTTGAAATAAATGGCCATATCTTCGTCAAAAATTGCCCCATTTCAATTATAGAGGTGTTTTTAGAATTCACTCAATCTTTGAAACAAAACTGCATTAAAATAATTTGACTTCCGTTCATCTAAGAAATATATTAAGGGATATTCTTCGAATAATAGAAAATATATGGAAAGCATTAAATAGGGTCTACCTTGAAATAAATGGCCATATCTTCGTCAAAAATTGCCCCATTTCAATTATAAAGGTGTTTTTAGAATTCACTCAATCTTTGGAACAAAACTGCATTAAAATAATTTGACTTCCGACTCATCTAAGAAAGATATTAAGGGATATTCTTCGAATAATAGAAAATATATGGAAAGCATTATATAGGGTCTACCTTGAAATAAATGGCCATATCTTCGTCAAAAATTGCCCCATTTCAATTATAAAGGTGTTTTTAGAATTCACTCGATCTTTGGAACAAAACTGCATTAAAATAATTTGACTTCCGACTCATCTAAGAAAGATATTAAGGGATATTCTTCGATAAATAGAAAATATATGGAAAGCATTAAATAGGGTCTACCTTGAAATAAATGGCCATATCTTCGTCAAAAATTGCCCCATTTCAATTATAGAAGTGTTTTTAGAATTCACTCAATCTTTGAAACAAAACTGCATTAAAATAATTTGACTTGCGACTCATCTAAGAAAGATATTAAGGGATATTGTTGATTAACAGAAAATATATGGAAAGCATTAAATAGGGTCTACCTTGAAATAAATGGCCATTTCTTCGTCCAAAATTGCCCCATTTCAATTATAAAGGTGTTTTTAGAATTCACTCGATCTTTGGAACAAAACTGCATTAAAATAATTTGACTTGCGACTCATCTAAGAAAGATATTAAGGGATATTCTTCGATAAATAGAAAATATATGGAAAGCATTAAATAGGGTCTACCTTGAAATAAATGGCCATATCTTCGTCAAAAATTGCCCCATTTCAATTATAAAGAAGTTTTCAGAATTCTTTGGAACAAAACTGCATTAAAATAATTTGACTTCCGACTCATCTAAGAAAGATATTAAGGGATATTCTTCGATAAATAGAAAATATATGGAAAGCATTAAATAGGGTCTACCTTGAAATAAATGGCCATATCTTCGTCAAAAATTGCCCCATTTCAATTATAGAGGTGTTTTTAGAATTCACTCAATCTTTGAAACAAAACTGCATTAAAATAATTTGACTTCCGTTCATCTAAGAAATATATTAAGGGATATTCTTCGAATAATAGAAAATATATGGAAAGCATTAAATAGGGTCTACCTTGAAATAAATGGCCATATCTTCGTCAAAAATTGCCCCATTTCAATTATAAAGGTGTTTTTAGAATTCTTTGGAACAAAACTGCATTAAAATAATTTGACTTCCGACTCATCTAAGAAAGATATTAAGGGATATTCTTCGATAAATAGAAAATATATGGAAAGCATTAAATAGGGTCTACCTTGAAATAAATGGCCATATCTTCGTCAAAAATTGCCACATTTCAATTATAAAGAAATTTTTGGAATTCGCTTGATCTTTGGAACAAAATTGCATTAAAATAATTTGACTTCCGAAATATCTAAGAAAGATATTAAGGGATATTCTTCGAATAATAGAAAATATATGGAAAGCATTATATAGGGTCTACCTTGAAATAAATGGCCATATCTTCGTCCAAAATTGCCCCATTTCAATTATAAAGGTGTTTTTAGAATTCACTTGATCTTTGGAACAAAACTGCATGAAAATAGTTTGACTTCCGACTCATCTAAGAAAGATATTAAGGGATATTCTTCGATAAATAGAAAATATATGGAAAGCATTAAATAGGGTCTACCTTGAAATAAATGGCCATATCTTCGTCCAAAATTGCCCCATTTCAATTATAAAGGTGTTTTTAGAATTCACTCAATCTTTGAAACAAAACTGCATTAAAATAATTTGACTTCCGTTCATCTAAGAAATATATTAAGGGATATTCTTCGAATAATAGAAAATATATGGAAAGTATTAAATAGGGTCTACCTTGAAATAAATGGCCATATCTTCGTCAAAAATTGCCCCATTTCAATTATAAAGAAGTTTTTGGAATTCGCTTGATCTTTGGAACAAAACTGCATTAAAATAATTTGACTTCCGACTCATCTAAGAAAGATATTAAGGGATATTCTTCGAATAATAGAAAATATATGGAAAGCATTATATAGGGTCTACCTTGAAATAAATGGCCATATCTTCGTCAAAAATTGCCCCATTTCAATTATAAAGGTGTTTTTAGAATTTACTCGATCTTTGGAACAAAACTGCATTAAAATAATTTGACTTCCGACTCATCTAAGAAAGATATTAAGGGATATTCTTCGATAAATAGAAAATATATGGAAAGCATTAAATAGGGTCTACCTTGAAATAAATGGCCATATCTTCGTCAAAAATTGCCCCATTTCAATTATAGAGGTGTTTTTAGAATTCACTCAATCTTCGAAACAAAACTGCATTAAAATAATTTGACTTCCGTTCATCTAAGAAAGATATTAAGGGATATTCTTCGAATAATAGAAAATATATGGAAAGCATTAAATATGGTCTACCTTGAAATAAATGTCCACATCTTCGTCCAAAATTGCCCCATTTCAATTATAGAAGTGTTTTTAGAATTCACTCGATCTATGGAACAAAACTGCATTAAAATAATTTGACTTCCGACTCATCTAAGAAAGATATTAAGGGATATTCTTCGATTAATAGAAAATATTAGGCAAACATTAAATAGGGTCAACCTTGAAATAAATGGCCATATCTTTGTCTCAAATTGCCCCATTTCAATTATAAAGGTGTTTTTAGAATTCACTCAATCTTTGGAACAAAACTGCATTAAAATAATTTGACTTCCGACTCATCTAAGAAAGATATTAAGGGATATTGTTGATTAACAGAAAATATATGGAAAGCATTAAATAGGGTCTACCTTGAAATAAATGGCCATATCTTCGTCCAAAATTGCCCCATTTCAATTATAAAGGTGTTTTTAGAATTCACTCGATCTTTGGAACAAAACTGCATTAAAATAATTTGACTTGCGACTCATCTAAGAAAGATATTAAGGGATATTCTTCGATAAATAGAAAATATATGGAAAGCATTAAATAGGGTCTACCTTGAAATAAATGGCCATATCTTCGTCAAAAATTGCCCCATTTCAATTATAGAAGTGTTTTTAGAATTCACTCAATCTTTGAAACAAAACTGCATTAAAATAATTTGACTTCCGACTCATCTAAGAAAGATATTAAGGGATATTTTTGATTAACAGAAAATATATGGAAAGCATTAAATAGGGTCTACCTTGAAATAAATGGCCATATCTTCGTCAAAAATTGCCCCATTTCAATTATAGAGGTGTTTTTAGAATTCACTCAATCTTCGAAGCAAAACTGCATTAAAATAATTTGACTTCCGTTCATCTAAGAAAGATATTAAGGGATATTCTTCGAATAATAGAAAATATATGGAAAGCATTAAATATGGTCTACCTTGAAATAAATGTCCACATCTTCGTCCAAAATTGCCCCATTTCAATTATAGAAGTGTTTTTAGAATTCACTCGATCGTCGAAACAAAACTGCTTTAAAATAATTTGACTTCCGACTCATCTAAGAAAGATATTAAGGGATATTCTTCGATTAAAAGAAAATATTAGGCAAACATTAAATAGGGTCAACCTTGAAATAAATGGCCATATCTTTGTCTCAAATTGCCCCATTTCAATTATAAAGGTGTTTTTAGAATTCACTCAATCTTTGAAACAAAACTGCATTAAAATAATTTGACTTCCAACTCATCTAAGAAAGATATTAAGGGATATTGTTGATTAACAGAAAATATATGGAAAGCATTAAATAGGGTCTACCTTGAAATAAATGGCCATTTCTTCGTCCAAAATTGCCCCATTTCAATTATAAAGGTGTTTTTAGAATTCACTCGATCTTTGGAACAAAACTGCATTAAAATAATTTGACTTCCGACTCATCTAAGAAAGATATTAAGGGATATTCTTCGATAAATAGAAAATATATGGAAAGCATTAAATAGGGTCTACCTTGAAATAAATGGCCATATCTTCGTCAAAAATTGCCCCATTTCAATTATAGAAGTGTTTTTAGAATTCACTCAATCTTTGAAACAAAACTGCATTAAAATAATTTGACTTCCGACTCATCTAAGAAAGATATTAAGGGATATTGTTGATTAACAGAAAATATATGGAAAGCATTAAATAGGGTCTACCTTGAAATAAATGGCCATTTCTTCGTCCAAAATTGCCCCATTTCAATTATAAAGGTGTTTTTAGAATTCACTCGATCTTTGGAACAAAACTGCATTAAAATAATTTGACTTGCGACTCATCTAAGAAAGATATTAAGGGATATTCTTCGATAAATAGAAAATATATGGAAAGCATTAAATAGGGTCTACCTTGAAATAAATGGCCATATCTTCGTCAAAAATTGCCCCATTTCAATTATAGAAGTGTTTTTAGAATTCACTCAATCTTTGAAACAAAACTGCATTAAAATAATTTGACTTGCGACTCATCTAAGAAAGATATTAAGGGATATTGTTGATTAACAGAAAATATATGGAAAGCATTAAATAGGGTCTACCTTGAAATAAATGGCCATTTCTTCGTCCAAAATTGCCCCATTTCAATTATAAAGGTGTTTTTAGAATTCACTCGATCTTTGGAACAAAACTGCATTAAAATAGTTTGACTTCCGACTCATCTAAGAAAGATATTAAGGGATATTCTTCGATAAATAGAAAATATATGGAAAGCATTAAATAGGGTCTACCTTGAAATAAATGGCCATATCTTCGTCAAAAATTGCCCCATTTAAATTATAAAGGTGTTTTTAGAAATCACTTGATCTTTGGAACAAAACTGCATTAAAATAATTTGACTTCCAACTCATCTAAGAAAGATATTAAGGGATATTCTTCGATAAATAGAAAATATATGGAAAGCATTAAATAGGGTCTACCTTGAAATAAATGGCCATTTCTTCGTCAAAAATTGCCCCATTTCAATTATAAAGGTGTTTTTAGAATTCACTCGATCTTTGGAACAAAACTGCATTAAAATAATTTGACTTGCGACTCATCTAAGAAAGATATTAAGGGATATTCTTCGATAAATAGAAAATATATGGAAAGCATTAAATAGGGTCTACCTTGAAATAAATGGCCATATCTTCGTCAAAAATTGCCCCATTTCAATTATAAAGGTGTTTTTAGAATTCTTTGGAACAAAACTGCATTAAAATAATTTGACTTCCGACTCATCTAAGAAAGATATTAAGGGATATTCTTCGATAAATAGAAAATATATGGAAAGCATTAAATAGGGTCTACCTTGAAATAAATGGCCATATCTTCGTCAAAAATTGCCCAATTTCAATTATAAAGAAGTTTTTGGAATTCGCTTGATCTTTGGAACAAAACTGCATTAAAATAATTTGACTTCCGACTCATCTAAGAAAGATATTAAGGGATATTCTTCGATAAATAGAAAATATATTGAAAGCATTAAATAGGGTCTACCTTCAAATAAATGGCCATATCTTCGTCAAAAATTGCCCCATTTCAATTATAAAGGTGTTTTTGGAATTCGCTCGATCTTTGGAACAAAACTGCATTAAAATAGTTTGACTTCCGACTCATCTAAGAAAGATATTAAGGGATATTCTTCGATAAATAGAAAATATATGGAAAGCATTAAATAGGGTCAATCTTGAAATAAATGACCATATTTCAATTATAAAGGTGTTTTTAGAATTCACTTGATCTTTGGAACAAAACTGCATTAAAATAATTTGACTTCCGACTCATCTAAGAAAGATATTAAGGGATATTCTTCGAATAATAGAAAATGTATGGAAAGCATTAAATAGGGTCTACCTTGAAATAAATGGCCATATCTTCGTCAAAAATTGCCACATTTCAATTATAAAGGTGTTTTTAGAATTCACTCGATCTTTGGAACAAAACTGAATTAAAATAATTTGACTTCCGACTCATCTAAGAAAGATATTAAGGGATATTCTTCGATAAATAGAAAATATATGGAAAGCATTAAATAGGGTCTACAATGAAATAAATGGCCATATCTTCGTCAAAAATTGCCCCATTTCAATTATAAAAGTGTTTTTAGAATTCACTCAATCTTTGAAACAAAACTGCATTAAAATAATTTGACTTGCGACTCATCTAAGAAAGATATTAAGGGATATTGTTGATTAACAGAAAATATATGGAAAGCATTAAATAGGGTCTACCTTGAAATAAATGGCCATTTCTTCGTCCAAAATTGCCCCATTTCAATTATAAAGGTGTTTTTAGAATTCACTCGATCTTTGGAACAAAACTGCATTAAAATAATTTGACTTGCGACTCATCTAAGAAAGATATTAAGGGATATTCTTCGATAAATAGAAAATATATGGAAAGCATTAAATAGGGTCTACCTTGAAATAAATGGCCATATCTTCGTCAAAAATTGCCCCATTTCAATTATAAAGGTGTTTTTAGAATTCTTTGGAACAAAACTGCATTAAAATAATTTGACTTCCGACTCATCTAAGAAAGATATTAAGGGATATTCTTCGATAAATAGAAAATATATGGAAAGCATTAAATAGGGTCTACCTTGAAATAAATGGCCATATCTTCGTCAAAAATTGCCCCATTTCAATTATAGAGGTGTTTTTAGAATTCACTCAATCTTTGAAACAAAACTGCATTAAAATAATTTGACTTCCGTTCATCTAAGAAATATATTAAGGGATATTCTTCGAATAATAGAAAATATATGGAAAGCATTAAATAGGGTCTACCTTGAAATAAATGGCCATATCTTCGTCAAAAATTGCCCCATTTCAATTATAAAGGTGTTTTTAGAATTCTTTGGAACAAAACTGCATTAAAATAATTTGACTTCCAACTCATCTAAGAAAGATATTAAGGGATATTGTTGATTAACAGAAAATATATGGAAAGCATTAAATAGGGTCTACCTTGAAATAAATGGCCATTTCTTCGTCCAAAATTGCCCCATTTCAATTATAAAGGTGTTTTTAGAATTCACTCGATCTTTGGAACAAAACTGCATTAAAATAATTTGACTTCCGACTCATCTAAGAAAGATATTAAGGGATATTCTTCGATAAATAGAAAATATATGGAAAGCATTAAATAGGGTCTACCTTGAAATAAATGGCCATATCTTCGTCAAAAATTGCCCCATTTCAATTATAGAAGTGTTTTTAGAATTCACTCAATCTTTGAAACAAAACTGCATTAAAATAATTTGACTTCCGACTCATCTAAGAAAGATATTAAGGGATATTGTTGATTAACAGAAAATATATGGAAAGCATTAAATAGGGTCTACCTTGAAATAAATGGCCATTTCTTCGTCCAAAATTGCCCCATTTCAATTATAAAGGTGTTTTTAGAATTCACTCGATCTTTGGAACAAAACTGCATTAAAATAATTTGACTTGCGACTCATCTAAGAAAGATATTAAGGGATATTCTTCGATAAATAGAAAATATATGGAAAGCATTAAATAGGGTCTACCTTGAAATAAATGGCCATATCTTCGTCAAAAATTGCCCCATTTCAATTATAAAGGTGTTTTTAGAATTCTTTGGAACAAAACTGCATTAAAATAATTTGACTTCCGACTCATCTAAGAAAGATATTAAGGGATATTCTTCGATAAATAGAAAATATATGGAAAGCATTAAATAGGGTCTACCTTGAAATAAATGGCCATATCTTCGTCAAAAATTGCCCCATTTCAATTATAGAGGTGTTTTTAGAATTCACTCAATCTTTGAAACAAAACTGCATTAAAATAATTTGACTTCCGTTCATCTAAGAAAGATATTAAAGGATATTCTTCGAATAATAGAAAATATATGGAAAGCATTAAATAGGGTCTACCTTGAAATAAATGGCCATATCTTCGTCCAAAATTGCCCCATTTCAATTATAAAGGTGTTTTTAAAATTCACTCAATCTTTGAAACAAAACTGCATTAAAATAATTTGACTTCCGTTCATCTAAGAAATATATTAAGGGATATTCTTCGAATAATAGAAAATATATGGAAAGCATTAAATAGGGTCTACCTTGAAATAAATGGCCATATCTTCGTCAAAAATTGCCCCATTTCAATTATAAAGGTGTTTTTAGAATTCTTTGGAACAAAACTGCATTAAAATAATTTGACTTCCGACTCATCTAAGAAAGATATTAAGGGATATTCTTCGATAAATAGAAAATATATGGAAAGCATTAAATAGGGTCTACCTTGAAATAAATGGCCATATCTTCGTCAAAAATTGCCCAATTTCAATTATAAAGAAGTTTTTGGAATTCGCTTGATCTTTGGAACAAAACTGCATTAAAATAATTTGACTTCCGACTCATCTAAGAAATATATTAAGGGATATTCTTCGAATAATAGAAAATATATGGAAAGCATTATATAGGGTCTACCTTGAAATAAATGGCCATATCTTCGTCAAAAATTGCCCCATTTCAATTATAAAGGTGTTTTTAGAATTCGCTCGATCATTGGAACAAAACTGCATTAAAATAATTTGACTTCCGACTCATCTAAAAAAGATATTAAGGGATATTCTTCGATAAATAGAAAATATATGGAAAGCATTAAATAGGGTCTACCTTGAAATAAATGGCCATATCTTCGTCAAAAATTGCCCCATTTCAATTATAAAGGTGTTTTTAGAAATCACTTGATCTTTGGAAACACGACTGCATTAGAATAATATGACTTCCAACTCATCTAAGAAAGATATTAAGGGATATTCTTCGATTAATAGAAAATATAAGCCAAACATTAAATAGGGTCAACCTTGAAATAATTGGCCATATCTTTGTCTCAAATTGCCCCATTTCAATTATAAAGGTGTTTTTAGAATTCACTCAATCTTTGGAACAAAACTGCATTAAAATAATTTGACTTCCGACTCATCTAAGAAAGATATTAAGGGATATTGTTGATTAACAGAAAATATATGGAAAGCATTAAATAGGGTCTACCTTGAAATAAATGGCCATTTCTTCGTCCAAAATTGCCCCATTTCAATTATAAAGGTGTTTTTAGAATTCACTCGATCTTTGGAACAAAACTGCATTAAAATAATTTGACTTGCGACTCATCTAAGAAAGATATTAAGGGATATTCTTCGATAAATAGAAAATATATGGAAAGCATTAAATAGGCTCTACCTTGAAATAAATGGCCATATCTTCGTCTCAAATTGCCCCATTTCAATTATAAAGATGTTTTTAAAATTCGCTCGATCTTTGGAACAAAACTGCATTAAAATAATTTGACTTCCGACTCATCTAAGAAAGATATTAAGGGATATTCTTCGAATAATAGAAAATGTATGGAAAGCATTAAATAGGGTCTACCTTGAAATAAATGGCCATATCTTCGTCAAAAATTGCCACATTTCAATTATAAAGGTGTTTTTAGAATTCACTCGATCTTTGGAACAAAACTGAATTAAAATAATTTGACTTCCGACTCATCTAAGAAAGATATTAAGGGATATTCTTCGATAAATAGAAAATATATGGAAAGCATTAAATAGGGTCTACAATGAAATAAATGGCCATATCTTCGTCAAAAATTGCCCCATTTCAATTATAGAAGTGTTTTTAGAATTCACTCAATCTTTGAAACAAAACTGCATTAAAATAATTTGACTTGCGACTCATCTAAGAAAGATATTAAGGGATATTGTTGATTAACAGAAAATATATGGAAAGCATTAAATAGGGTCTACCTTGAAATAAATGGCCATTTCTTCGTCCAAAATTGCCCCATTTCAATTATAAAGGTGTTTTTAGAATTCACTCGATCTTTGGAACAAAACTGCATTAAAATAATTTGACTTGCGACTCATCTAAGAAAGATATTAAGGGATATTCTTCGATAAATAGAAAATATATGGAAAGCATTAAATAGGGTCTACCTTGAAATAAATGGCCATATCTTCGTCAAAAATTGCCCCATTTCAATTATAAAGGTGTTTTTAGAATTCTTTGGAACAAAACTGCATTAAAATAATTTGACTTCCGACTCATCTAAGAAAGATATTAAGGGATATTCTTCGATAAATAGAAAATATATGGAAAGCATTAAATAGGGTCTACCTTGAAATAAATGGCCATATCTTCGTCAAAAATTGCCCCATTTCAATTATAGAGGTGTTTTTAGAATTCTTTGGAACAAAACTGCATTTAAATAATTTGACTTCCGACTCATCTAAGAAAGATATTAAGGGATATTCTTCGAATAATAGAAAATGTATGGAAAGCATTAAATAGGGTCTACCTTGAAATAAATGGCCATATCTTCGTCAAAAATTGCCACATTTCAATTATAAAGGTGTTTTTAGAATTCACTCGATCTTTGGAACAAAACTGAATTAAAATAATTTGACTTCCGACTCATCTAAGAAAGATATTAAGGGATATTCTTCGATAAATAGAAAATATATGGAAAGCATTAAATAGGGTCTACAATGAAATAAATGGCCATATCTTCGTCAAAAATTGCCCCATTTCAATTATAGAAGTGTTTTTAGAATTCACTCAATCTTTGAAACAAAACTGCATTAAAATAATTTGACTTGCGACTCATCTAAGAAAGATATTAAGGGATATTGTTGATTAACAGAAAATATATGGAAAGCATTAAATAGGGTCTACCTTGAAATAAATGGCCATTTCTTCGTCCAAAATTGCCCCATTTCAATTATAAAGGTGTTTTTAGAATTCACTCGATCTTTGGAACAAAACTGCATTAAAATAATTTGACTTGCGACTCATCTAAGAAAGATATTAAGGGATATTCTTCGATAAATAGAAAATATATGGAAAGCATTAAATAGGGTCTACCTTGAAATAAATGGCCATATCTTCGTCAAAAATTGCCCCATTTCAATTATAAAGGTGTTTTTAGAATTCTTTGGAACAAAACTGCATTAAAATAATTTGACTTCCGACTCATCTAAGAAAGATATTAAGGGATATTCTTCGATAAATAGAAAATATATGGAAAGCATTAAATAGGGTCTACCTTGAAATAAATGGCCATATCTTCGTCAAAAATTGCCCCATTTCAATTATAGAGGTGTTTTTAGAATTCACTCAATCTTTGAAACAAAACTGCATTAAAATAATTTGACTTCCGTTCATCTAAGAAATATATTAAGGGATATTCTTCGAATAATAGAAAATATATGGAAAGCATTAAATAGGGTCTACCTTGAAATAAATGGCCATATCTTCGTCAAAAATTGCCCCATTTCAATTATAAAGGTGTTTTTAGAATTCTTTGGAACAAAACTGCATTAAAATAATTTGACTTCCGACTCATCTAAGAAAGATATTAAGGGATATTCTTCGATAAATAGAAAATATATGGAAAGCATTAAATAGGGTCTACCTTGAAATAAATGGCCATATCTTCGTCAAAAATTGCCACATTTCAATTATAAAGAAGTTTTTGGAATTCGCTTGATCTTTGGAACAAAATTGCATTTAAATAATTTGACTTCCGACTCATCTAAGAAAGATATTAAGGGATATTCTTCGAATAATAGAAAATATATGGAAAGCATTATATAGGGTCTACCTTGAAATAAATGGCCATATCTTCGTCAAAAATTGCCCCATTTCAATTATAAAGGTGTTTTTAGAATTCTTTGGAACAAAACTGCATTAAAATAATTTGACTTCCGACTCATCTAAGAAAGATATTAAGGGATATTCTTCGATAAATAGAAAATATATGGAAAGCATTAAATAGGGTCTACCTTGAAATAAATGGCCATATCTTCGTCAAAAATTGCCACATTTCAATTATAAAGAAGTTTTTGGAATTCGCTTGATCTTTGGAACAAAATTGCATTAAAATAATTTGACTTCCGACTCATCTAAGAAAGATATTAAGGGATATTCTTCGAATAATAGAAAATATATGGAAAGCATTATATAGGGTCTACCTTGAAATAAATGGCCATATCTTCGTCCAAAATTGCCCCATTTCAATAATAAAGGTGTTTTTAGAATTCACTTGATCTTTGGAACAAAACTGCATGAAAATAGTTTGACTTCCGACTCATCTAAGAAAGATATTAAGGGATATTCTTCGATAAATAGAAAATATATGGAAAGCATTAAATAGGGTCTACCTTGAAATAAATGGCCATTTCTTCGTCCAAAATTGCCCCATTTCAATTATAAAGGTGTTTTTAGAATTCACTCAATCTTTGAAACAAAACTGCATTAAAATAATTTGACTTCCGTTCATCTAAGAAATATATTAAGGGATTTTCTTCGAATAATAGAAAATATATGGAAAGCATAAAATAGGGTCTACCTTGAAATAAATGGCCATATCTTCGTCAAAAATTGCCCCATTTCAATTATAAAGAAGTTTTTGGAATTCGCTTGATCTTTGAAACAAAACTGCATTAAAATAATTTGACTTCCGACTCATCTAAGAAAGATATTAAGGGATATTCTTCGAAAAATAGAAAATATATGGAAAGCATTATATAGGGTCTACCTTGAAATAAATGGCCATATCTTCGTCAAAAATTGCCCCATTTCAATTATAAAGGTGTTTTTAGAATTCACTCGATCTTTGGAACAAAACTGCATTAAAATAATTTGACTTCCGACTCATCTAAGAAAGATATTAAGGGATATTCTTCGATAAATAGAAAATATATGGAAAGCATTAAATAGGGTCTACCTTGAAATAAATGGCCATATCTTCGTCAAAAATTGCCCCATTTCAATTATAGAGGTGTTTTTAGAATTCACTCAATCTTCGAAACAAAACTGCATTAAAATAATTTGACTTCCGTTCATCTAAGAAAGATATTAAGGGATATTCTTCGAATAATAGAAAATATATGGAAAGCATTAAATATGGTCTACCTTGAAATAAATGGCCATATCTTCGTCCAAAATTGCCCCATTTCAATTATAGAAGTGTTTTTAGAATTCACTCGATCTATGGAACAAAACTGCATTAAAATAATTTGACTTCCGACTCATCTAAGAAATATATTAAGGGATATTCTTCGATTAATAGAAAATATTAGGCAAACATTAAATAGGGTCAACCTTGAAATAAATGGCCATATCTTTGTCTCAAATTGCCCCATTTCAATTATAAAGGTGTTTTTAGAATTCACTCAATCTTTGAAACAAAACTGCATTAAAATAATTTGACTTCCAACTCATCTAAGAAAGATATTAAGGGATATTGTTGATTAACAGAAAATATATGGAAAGCATTAAATAGGGTCTACCTTGAAATAAATGGCCATTTCTTCGTCCAAAATTGCCCCATTTCAATTATAAAGGTGTTTTTAGAATTCACTCGATCTTTGGAACAAAACTGCATTAAAATAATTTGACTTCCGACTCATCTAAGAAAGATATTAAGGGATATTCTTCGAATAATAGAAAATATATGGAAAGCATTAAATAGGGTCTACCTTGAAATAAATGGCCATATCTTCGTCAAAAATTGCCCCATTTCAATTATAAAGGTGTTTTTAGAATTCTTTGGAACAAAACTGCATTAAAATAATTTGACTTCCGACTCATCTAAGAAAGATATTAAGGGATATTCTTCGATTTATAGAAAATATATGGAAAGCATTAAATAGGGTCTACCTTGAAATAAATGGCCATATCTTCGTCAAAAATTATAGAGGTGTTTTTAGAATTCACTCAATCTTTGGAACAAAACTGCATTAAAATAATTTGACTTCCGACTCATCTAAGAAAGATATTAAGGAATATTCTTCGAATAATAGAAAATATATGGAAAGCATTAAATAGGGTCTACCTTGAAATAAATGGCCATATCTTCGTCAAAAATTGCCCCATTTCAATTATAAAGGTGTTTTTAGAATTCTTTGGAACAAAACTGCATTAAAATAATTTGACTTCCGACTCATCTAAGAAAGATATTAAGGGATATTCTTCGATTTATAGAAAATATATGGAAAGCATTAAATAGGGTCTACCTTGAAATAAATGGCCATATCTTCGTCAAAAATTGCCCAATTTCAATTATAAAGAAGTTTTTGGAATTCGCTTGATCTTTGGAACAAAACTGCATTAAAATAATTTGACTTCCGACTCATCTAAGAAAGATATTAAGGGATATTCTTCGAATAATAGAAAATATATGGAAAGCATTATATAGGGTCTACCTTGAAATAAATGGCCATATCTTCGTCCAAAATTGCCCCATTTCAATTATAAAGGTGTTTTTAGAATTCACTTGATCTTTGGAACAAAACTGCATTAAAATAATTTGACTTCCGACTCATCTAAGAAAGATATTAAGGGATATTCTTCGATTAATAGAAAATATAAGCCAAACATTAAATAGGGTCAACCTTGAAATAATTGGCCATATCTTTGTCTCAAATTGCCCCATTTCAATTATAAAGGTGTTTTTAGAATTCACTCAATCTTTGGAACAAAACTGCATTAAAATAATTTGACTTCCGACTCATCTAAGAAAGATATTAAGGGATATTGTTGATTAACAGAAAATATATGGAAAGCATTAAATAGGGTCTACCTTGAAATAAATGGCCATATCTTCGTCAAAAATTGCCCAATTTCAATTATAAAGAAGTTTTTGGAATTCGCTTGATCTTTGGAACAAAACTGCATTAAAATAATTTGACTTCCGACTCATCTAAGAAAGATATTAAGGGATATTCGATAAATAGAAAATATATTGAAAGCATTAAATAGGGTCTACCTTGAAATAAATGGCCATATCTTCGTCAAAAATTGCCCCACTTCAATTATAAAGGTGTTTTTAGAATTCACTTGATCATTGGAACAAAACTGCATTAAAATAATTTGACTTCCGACTCATCTAAAAAAGATATTAAGGGATATTCTTCGATAAATAGAAAATATATGGAAAGCATTAAATAGGGTCTACCTTGAAATAAATGGCCATATCTTCGTCAAAAATTGCCCCATTTAAATTATAAAGGTGTTTTTAGAAATCACTTGATCTTTGGAAACAAAACTGCATTAAAATAATTTGACTTCCAACTCATCTAAGAAAGATATTAAGGGATATTCTTCGATTAATAGAAAATATAAGCCAAACATTAAATAGGGTCAACCTTGAAATAATTGGCCATATCTTTGTCTCAAATTGCCCCATTTCAATTATAAAGGTGTTTTTAGAATTCACTCAATCTTTGGAACAAAACTGCATTAAAATAATTTGACTTCCGACTCATCTAAGAAAGATATTAAGGGATATTGTTGATTAACAGAAAATATATGGAAAGCATTAAATAGGGTCTACCTTGAAATAAATGGCCATATCTTCGTCAAAAATTGCCCCATTTCAATTATAAAGGTGTTTTTAGAATTCTTTGGAACAAAACTGCATTAAAATAATTGGACTTTCGACTCATCTAAGAAATATATTAAGGGATATTCTTCGATAAATAGAAAATATATGGAAAGCATTAAATAGGGTCATCCTTGAAATAAATGGCCATATCTTCGTCAAAAATTGCCCCATTTCAAATGTAAAGAAGTTTTTGGAATTCGCACGATCTTTGGAACAAAACTGCATTAAAATAATTTGACTTCCGACTCATCTAAGAAAGATATTAAGGGATATTCTTCGAATAATAGAAAATGTATGGAAAGCATTAAATAGGGTCTACCTTGAAATAAATGGCCATATCTTCGTCTAAAATTGCCACATTTCAATTATAAAGGTATTTTTTAGAATTCACTCGATTTTTGGAACAAAACTGCATTAAAATAATTTGACTTCCGACTCATCTAAGAAAGATATTAAGGGATATTCTTCGATAAATAGAAAATATATGGAAAGCATTAAATAGGGTCTACAATGAAATAAATGGCCATATCTTCGTCAAAAATTGCCCCATTTCAATTATAGAAGTGTTTTTAGAATTCACTCAATCTTTGAAACAAAACTGCATTAAAATAATTTGACTTGCGACTCATCTAAGAAAGATATTAAGGGATATTGTTGATTAACAGAAAATATATGGAAAGCATTAAATAGGGTCTACCTTGAAATAAATGGCCATTTCTTCGTCCAAAATTGCCCCATTTCAATTATAAAGGTGTTTTTAGAATTCACTCGATCTTTGGAACAAAACTGCAATAAAATAATTTGACTTGCGACTCATCTAAGAAAGATATTAAGGGATATTCTTCGATAAATAGAAAATATATGGAAAGCATTAAATAGGGTCTACCTTGAAATAAATGGCCATATCTTCGTCAAAAATTGCCCCATTTCAATTATAAAGGTGTTTTTAGAATTCTTTGGAACAAAACTGCATTAAAATAATTTGACTTCCGACTCATCTAAGAAAGATATTAAGGGATATTCTTCGATAAATAGAAAATATATGGAAAGCATTAAATAGGGTCTACCTTGAAATAAATGGCCATATCTTCGTCAAAAATTGCCCCATTTCAATTACAGAGGTGTTTTTAGAATTCACTCAATCTTTGAAACAAAACTGCATTAAAATAATTTGACTTCCGTTCATCTAAGAAATATATTAAGGGATATTCTTCGAATAATAGAAAATATATGGAAAGCATTAAATAGGGTCTACCTTGAAATAAATGGCCATATCTTCGTCAAAAATTGCCCCATTTCAATTATAGAAGTGTTTTTAGAATTCACTCGATCTTTGGAACAAAACTGCATTAAAATAATTTGACTTCCGACTCATCTAAGAAAGATATTAAGGGATATTCTTCGATAAATAGAAAATATATGGAAAGCATTAAATAGGGTCTACCTTGAAATAAATGGCCATATCTTCGTCAAAAATTGCCACATTTCAATTATAAAGAAGTTTTTGGAATTCGCTTGATCTTTGGAACAAAATTGCATTTAAATAATTTGACTTCCGACTCATCTAAGAAAGATATTAAGGGATATTCTTCGAATAATAGAAAATATATGGAAAGCATTATATAGGGTCTACCTTGAAATAAATGGCCATATCTTCGTCAAAAATTGCCCCATTTCAATTATAAAGGTGTTTTTAGAATTCTTTGGAACAAAACTGCATTAAAATAATTTGACTTCCGACTCATCTAAGAAAGATATTAAGGGATATTCTTCGATAAATAGAAAATATATGGAAAGCATTAAATAGGGTCTACCTTGAAATAAATGGCCATATCTTCGTCAAAAATTGCCACATTTCAATTATAAAGGTGTTTTTAGAATTCACTTGATCTTTGGAACAAAATTGCATTAAAATAATTTGACTTCCGACTCATCTAAGAAAGATATTAAGGGATATTCTTCGATTAATAGAAAATATATGGAAAGCATTAAATAGGGTCTACCTTGAAATAAATGGCCATATCTTCGTCAAAAATTGCCCCATTTCAATAATAAAGGTGTTTTTAGAATTCACTTGATCTTTGGAACAAAACTGCATGAAAATAATTTGACTTCCGACTCATCTAAGAAAGATATTAAGGGATATTCTTCGATAAATAGAAAATATATGGAAAGCATTAAATAGGGTCTACCTTGAAATAAATGGCCATTTCTTCGTCCAAAATTGCCCCATTTCAATTATAAAGGTGTTTTTAGAATTCACTCAATCTTTGAAACAAAACTGCATTAAAATAATTTGACTTCCGTTCATCTAAGAAATATATTAAGGGATATTCTTCGAATAATAGAAAATATATGGAAAGCATAAAATAGGGTCTACCTTGAAATAAATGGCCATATCTTCGTCAAAAATTGCCCCATTTCAATTATAAAGAAGTTTTTGGAATTCGCTTGATCTTTGAAACAAAACTGCATTAAAATAATTTGACTTCCGACTCATCTAAGAAAGATATTAAGGGATATTCTTCGAATAATAGAAAATATATGGAAAGCATTATATAGGGTCTACCTTGAAATAAATGGCCATATCATCGTCAAAAATTGCCCCATTTCAATTATAAAGGTGTTTTTAGAATTCACTCGATCTTTGGAACAAAACTGCATTAAAATAATTTGACTTCCGACTCATCTAAGAAAGATATTAAGGGATATTCTTCGATAAATAGAAAATATATGGAAAGCATTAAATAGGGTCTACCTTGAAATAAATGGCCATATCTTCGTCAAAAATTGCCCCATTTCAATTATAGAGGTGTTTTTAGAATTCACTCAATCTTCGAAACAAAACTGCATTAAAATAATTTGACTTCCGTTCATCTAAGAAAGATATTAAGGGATATTCTTCGAATAATAGAAAATATATGGAAAGCATTAAATATGGTCTACCTTGAAATAAATGGCCATATCTTCGTCCAAAATTGCCCCATTTCAATTATAGAAGTGTTTTTAGAATTCACTCGATCTATGGAACAAAACTGCATTAAAATAATTTGACTTCCGACTCATCTAAGAAATATATTAAGGGATATTCTTCGATTAATAGAAAATATTAGGCAAACATTAAATAGGGTCTACCTTGAAATAAATGGCCATATCTTCGTCAAAAATTGCCCCATTTCAATTATAAAGGTGTTTTTAGAATTCTTTGGAACAAAACTGCATTAAAATAATTTGACTTCCGACTCATCTAAGAAAGATATTAAGGGATATTCTTCGATTTATAGAAAATATATGGAAAGCATTAAATAGGGTCTACCTTGAAATAAATGGCCATATCTTCGTCAAAAATTGCCCCATTTCAATTATAGAGGTGTTTTTAGAATTCACTCAATCTTTGGAACAAAACTGCATTAAAATAATTTGACTTCCGACTCATCTAAGAAAGATATTAAGGGATATTCTTCGAATAATAGAAAATATATGGAAAGCATTAAATAGGGTCTACCTTGAAATAAATGGCCATATCTTCGTCAAAAATTGCCCCATTTCAATTATAAAGGTGTTTTTAGAATTCTTTGGAACAAAACTGCATTAAAATAATTTGACTTCCGACTCATCTAAGAAAGATATTAAGGGATATTCTTCGATAAATAGAAAATATATGGAAAGCATTAAATAGGGTCTACCATGAAATAAATGGCCATATCTTCGTCAAAAATTGCCCCATTTCAATTATAAAGGTGTTTTTAGAATTCACTTGATCTTTCAAACAAAACTGCATTAAAATAATTTGACTTCCGACTCATCTAAGAAAGATATTAAGGGATATTGTTGATTAACAGAAAATATATGGAAAGCATTAAATAGGGTCTACCTTGAAATAAATGGCCATTTCTTCGTCCAAAATTGCCCCATTTCAATTATAAAGGTGTTTTTAGAATTCACTCGATCTTTGGAACAAATCAGCATTAAAATAATTTGACTTCCGACTCATCTAAGAAAGATATTAGGGGATATTCTTCGATTAATAGAAAATATTAGGCAAACATTAAATAGGGCCAACCTTGAAATAAATGGCCATATCTTTGTCTCAAATTGCCCCATTTCAATTATAAAGGTGTTTTTAAAATTCACTCAATCTTTGGAACAAAACTGCATTAAAATAATTTGACTTCCGACTCATCTAAGAAAGATATTAAGGGATATTCTTCGATAAATAGAAAATATATGGAAAGCATTAAATAGGGTCTACCTTGAAATAAATGGCCATATCTTCGTCAAAAATTGCCCCATTTCAATTATAAAGGTGTTTTTAGAATTCACTCGATCTTTGAAACAAAACTGCATTAAAATAATTTGACTTGCGACTCATCTAAGAAAGATATTAAGGGATATTGTTGATTAACAGAAAATATATGGAAAGCATTAAATAGGGTCTACCTTGAAATAAATGGCTATTTCTTCGTCCAAAATTGCCCCATTTCAATTATAGAGGTGTTTTTAGAATTCACTCGATCTTTGGAACAAAACTGCATTAAAATAATTTGACTTCCGACTCATCTAAGAAAGATATTAAGGGATATTCTTCGATAAATAGAAAATATATGGAAAGCATTAAATAGGGTCTACCTTGAAATAAATGGCCATATCTTCGTCAAAAATTGCCCCATTTCAATTATAAAGGTGTTTTTAGAATTCACTCGATCTTTGGAACAAAACTGCATTAAAATAATTTGACTTCCGACTCATCTAAGAAAGATATTAAGGGATATTCTTCGATAAATAGAAAATATATGGAAAGCATTAAATAGGGTCTACCTTGAAATAAATGGCCATATCTTCGTCAAAAATTGCCCCATTTCAATTATAGAGGTGTTTTTAGAATTCACTCAATCTTCGAAACAAAACTGCATTAAAATAATTTGACTTCCGTTCATCTAAGAAAGATATTAAGGGATATTCTTCGAATAATAGAAAATATATGGAAAGCATTAAATAGGGTCTACCTTGAAATAAATGGCCATATCTTCGTCCAAAATTGCCCCATTTCAATTATAAAGGTGTTTTTAGAATTCTTTGGAACAAAACTGCATTAAAATAATTTGACTTCCGACTCATCTAAGAAAGATATTAAGGGATATTCTTCGATTAATAGAAAATATTAGGCAAACATTAAATAGGGTCAACCTTGAAATAAATGGCCATATCTTTGTCTCAAATTGCCCCATTTCAATTATAAAGGTGTTTTTAGAATTCACTCAATCTTTGGAACAAAACTGCATTAAAATAATTTGACTTCCAACTCATCTAAGAAAGATATTAAGGGATATTGTTGATTAACAGAAAATATATGGAAAGCATTAAATAGGGTCTACCTTGAAATAAATGGCCATTTCTTCGTCCAAAATTGCCCCATTTCAATTATAAAGGTGTTTTTAGAATTCACTCGATCTTTGGAACAAAACTGCATTAAAATAATTTGACTTCCGACTCATCTAAGAAAGATATTAAGGGATATTCTTCGAATAATAGAAAATATATGGAAAGCATTAAATAGGGTCTACCTTGAAATAAATGGCCATATCTTCGTCAAAAATTGCCCCATTTCAATTATAAAGGTGTTTTTAGAATTCTTTGGAACAAAACTGCATTAAAATAATTTGACTTCCGACTCATCTAAGAAAGATATTAAGGGATATTCTTCGATTAATAGAAAATATATGGAAAGCATTAAATATGGTCTACCTTGAAATAAATGGCCATATCTTCGTCAAAAATTGCCCCATTTCAATTATAGAGGTGTTTTTAGAATTCACTCAATCTTTGGAACAAAACTGCATTAAAATAATTTGACTTCCGACTCATCTAAGAAAGATATTAAGGGATATTCTTCGATAAAAAGAAAATATATGGAAAGCATTAAATAGGGTCTACCTTGAAATAAATGGCCATTTCTTCGTCCAAAATTGCCCCATTTCAATTATAAAGGTGTTTTTAGAATTCTTTGGAACAAAACTGCATTAAAATAATTTGACTTCCGACTCATCTAAGAAAGATATTAAGGGATATTCTTCGATAAATAGAAAATATATGGAAAGCATTAAATAGGGTCTACCATGAAATAAATGGCCATATCTTCGTCAAAAATTGCCCCATTTCAATTATAAAGGTGTTTTTAGAATTCACTTAATCTTTGGAACAAAACTGTATTAAAATAATTTGACTTCCGACTCATCTAAGAAAGATATTAAGGGATATTGTTGATTAACAGAAAATATATGGAAAGCATTAAATAGGGTCTACCTTGAAATAAATGGCCATTTCTTCGTCCAAAATTGCCCCATTTCAATTATAAAGGTGTTTTTAGAATTCACTCGATCTTTGGAACAAAACAGCATTAAAATAATTTGACTTCCGACTCATCTAAGAAAGATATTAAGGGATATTCTTCGATTAATAGAAAATATTAGGCAAACATTAAATAGGGCCAACCTTGAAATAAATGGCCATATCTTTGTCTCAAATTGCCCCATTTCAATTATAGAGGTGTTTTTAGAATTCACTCAATCCTTGGAACAAAACTGCATTAAAATAATTTGACTTCCGACTCATCTAAGAAAGATATTAAGGGATATTCTTCGATAAATAGAAAATATATGGAAAGCATTAAATAGGGTCTACCTTGAAATAAATGGCCATATCTTCGTCAAAAATTGCCCCTTTTCAATTATAGAGGTGTTTTTAGAATTCACTCAATCTTCGAAACAAAACTGCATTAAAATAATTTGACTTCCGTTCATCTAAGAAAGATATTAAGGGATATTCTTCGAATAATAGAAAATATATGGAAAGCATTAAATAGGGTCTACCTTGAAATAAATGGCCATATCTTCGTCCAAAATTGCCCCATTTCAATTATAAAGGTGTTTTTAGAATTCTTTGGAACAAAACTGCATTAAAATAATTTGACTTCCGACTCATCTAAGAAAGATATTAAGGGATATTCTTCGATTAATAGAAAATATTAGGCAAACATTAAATAGGGTCAACCTTGAAATAAATGGCCATATCTTTGTCTCAAATTGCCCCATTTCAATTATAAAGGTGTTTTTAGAATTCACTCAATCTTTGGAACAAAACTGCATTAAAATAATTTGACTTCCAACTCATCTAAGAAAGATATTAAGGGATATTGTTGATTAACAGAAAATATATGGAAAGCATTAAATAGGGTCTACCTTGAAATAAATGGCCATTTCTTCGTCCGAAATTGCCCCATTTCAATTATAAAGGTGTTTTTAGAATTCACTCGATCTTTGGAACAAAACTGCATTAAAATAATTTGACTTCCGACTCATCTAAGAAAGATATTAAGGGATATTCTTCGAATAATAGAAAATATATGGAAAGCATTAAATAGGGTCTACCTTGAAATAAATGGCCATATCTTCGTCAAAAATTGCCCCATTTCAATTATAAAGGTGTTTTTAGAATTCTTTGGAACAAAACTGCATTAAAATAATTTGACTTCCGACTCATCTAAGAAAGATATTAAGGGATATTCTTCGATTAATAGAAAATATATGGAAAGCATTAAATATGGTCTACCTTGAAATAAATGGCCATATCTTCGTCAAAAATTGCCCCATTTCAATTATAAAGGTGTTTTTAGAATTCACTCGATCTTTGGAACAAAACTGCATTAAAATAATTTGACTTCCGACTCATCTAAGAAAGATATTAAGGGATATTCTTCGATAAAAAGAAAATATATGGAAAGCATTAAATAGGCTCTACCTTGAAATAAATGGCCATTTCTTCGTCCAAAATTGCCCCATTTCAATTATAAAGGTGTTTTTAGAATTCTTTGGAACAAAACTGCATTAAAATAATTTGACTTCCGACTCATCTAAGAAAGATATTAAGGGATATTCTTCGATAAATAGAAAATATATGGAAAGCATTAAATAGGGTCTACCATGAAATAAATGGCCATATCTTCGTCAAAAATTGCCCCATTTCAATTATAAAGGTGTTTTTAGAATTCACTTAATCTTTGGAACAAAACTGTATTAAAATAATTTGACTTCCGACTCATCTAAGAAAGATATTAAGGGATATTGTTGATTAACAGAAAATATATGGAAAGCATTAAATAGGGTCTACCTTGAAATAAATGGCCATTTCTTCGTCCAAAATTGCCCCATTTCAATTATAAAGGTGTTTTTAGAATTCACTCGATCTTTGGAACAAAACAGCATTAAAATAATTTGACTTCCGACTCATCTAAGAAAGATATTAAGGGATATTCTTCGATTAATAGAAAATATTAGGCAAACATTAAATAGGGCCAACCTTGAAATAAATGGCCATATCTTTGTCTCAAATTGCCCCATTTCAATTATAGAGGTGTTTTTAGAATTCACTCAATCCTTGGAACAAAACTGCATTAAAATAATTTGACTTCCGACTCATCTAAGAAAGATATTAAGGGATATTCTTCGATAAATAGAAAATATATGGAAAGCATTAAATAGGGTCTACCTTGAAATAAATGGCCATATCTTCGTCAAAAATTGCCCCATTTCAATTTTAAAGGTGTTTTTAGAATTCACTTGATCTTTCAAACAAAACTGCATTAAAATAATTTGACTTCCGACTCATCTAAGAAAGATATTAAGGGATATTGTTGATTAACAGAAAATATATGGAAAGCATTAAATAGGGTCTACCTTGAAATAAATGGCCATTTCTTCGTCCAAAATTGCCCCATTTCAATTATAAAGGTGTTTTTAGAATTCTTTGGAACAAAACTGCATTAAAATAATTTGACTTCCGACTCATCTAAGAGAGATATTAAGGGATATTCTTCGATAAATAGAAAATATATGGAAAGCATTAAATAGGGTCTACCATGAAATAAATGGCCATATCTTCGTCAAAAATTGCCCCATTTCAATTATAACGGTGTTTTTAGAATTCACTTGATTTTTCAAACAAAACTGCATTAAAATAATTTGACTTCCGACTCATCTAAGAAAGATATTAAGGGATATTGTTGATTAACAGAAAATATATGGAAAGCATTAAATAGGGTCTACCTTGAAATAAATGGCCATTTCTTCGTCCAAAATTGCCCCATTTCAATTATAAAGGTGTTTTTAGAATTCACTCGATCTTTGGAACAAAACTGCATTAAAATAATTTGACTTGCGACTCATCTAAGAAAGATATTAAGGGATATTCTTCGATAAATAGAAAATTTATGGAAAGCATTAAATAGGGTCTACCTTGAAATAAATGGCCATATCTTCGTCAAAAATTGCCCCATTTCAATTATAGAGGTGTTTTTAGAATTCACTCAATCTTTGAAACAAAACTGCATTAAAATAATTTGACTTCCGTTCATCTAAGAAAGATATTAAAGGATATTCTTCGAATAATAGAAAATATATGGAAAGCATTAAATAGGGTCTACCTTGAAATAAATGGCCATATCTTCGTCCAAAATTGCCCCATTTCAATTATAAAGGTGTTTTTAGAATTCACTCAATCTTTGAAACAAAACTGCATTAAAATAATTTGACTTCCGTTCATCTAAGAAATATATTAAGGGATATTCTTCGAATAATAGAAAATATATGGAAAGCATTAAATAGGGTCTACCTTGAAATAAATGGCCATATCTTCGTCAAAAATTGCCCCATTTCAATTATAAAGGTGTTTTTAGAATTCTTTGGAACAAAACTGCATTAAAATAATTTGACTTCCGACTCATCTAAGAAAGATATTAAGGGATATTCTTCGATAAATAGAAAATATATGGAAAGCATTAAATAGGGTCTACCTTGAAATAAATGGCCATATCTTCGTCAAAAATTGCCCCATTTCAATTATAAAGAAGTTTTTGGAATTCGCTTGATCTTTGGAACAAAACTGCATTAAAATAATTTGACTTCCGACTCATCTAAGAAAGATATTAAGGGATATTCTTCGAATAATAGAAAATATATGGAAAGCATTAAATAGGGTCTACCTTGAAATAAATGGCCATATCTTCGTCCAAAATTGCCCCATTTCAATTATAAAGGTGTTTTTAGAATTCACTTGATCTTTGGAACAAAACTGCATTAAAATAATTTGACTTCCGAATCATCTAAGAAAGATATTAAGGGATATTTTTCGATAAATAGAAAATATATGGAAAGCATTAAATAGGGTCTACCTTGAAATAAATGGCCATATCTTCGTCAAACATTGCCCCATTTAAATTATAAAGGTGTTTTTAGAATTCACTCGATCTTTGGAACAAAACTGCATTAAAATAATTTGACTTCCGACTCATCTAAGAAAGATATTAAGGGATATTCTTCGAATAATAGAAAATATATGGAAAGCATTAAATAGGGTCTACCTTGAAATAAATGGCCATATCTTTGTCAAAAATTGCCCCATTTCAATTATAAAGGTGTTTTTAGAATTCTTTGGAACAAAACTGCATTAAAATAATTTGACTTCCGACTCATCTAAGAAAGATATTAAGGGATATTCTTCGATTAATAGAAAATATATGGAAAGCATTAAATAGGGTCTACCTTGAAATAAATGGCCATATCTTCATCTAAAATTGCCCCATTTCAATTATAGAGGTGTTTTTAGAATTCACTCAATCTTTGAAACAAAACTGCATTAAAAAAATTTGACTTCCGACTCATCTAAGAAAGATATTAAGGGATATTCTTCGATAAAAAGAAAATATATGGAAAGCATTAAATAGGGTCTACCTTGAAATAAATGGCCATTTCTTCGTCCAAAATTGCCCCATTTCAATTATAAAGGTATTTTTAGAATTCACTTGATCTTTGGAACAAAACTGCATTAAAATAATTTGACTTCCGACTCATCTAAGAAAGATATTAAGGGATATTGTTGATTAACAGAAAATATATGGAAAGCATTAAATAGGGTCTACCTTGAAATAAATGGCCATTTCTTCGTCCAAAATTGCCCCATTTCAATTATAAAGGTGTTTTTAGAATTCACTCGATCTTTGGAACAAAACAACATTAAAATAATTTGACTTCCGACTCATCTAAGAAAGATATTAAGGGATATTCTTCGATTAATAGAAAATATTAGGCAAACATTAAATAGGGCCAACCTTGAAATAAATGGCCATATCTTTGTCTCAAATTGCCCCATTTCAATTATAGAGGTGTTTTTAGAATTCACTCAATCCTTGGAACAAAACTGCATTAAAATAATTTGACTTCCGACTCATCTAAGAAAGATATTAAGGGATATTCTTCGATAAATAGAAAATATATGGAAAGCATTAAATAGGGTCTACCTTGAAATAAATGGCCATATCTTCGTCAAAAATTGCCCCATTTCAATTATAAAGGTATTTTTAGAATTCACTCGATCTTTGGAACAAAACTGCATTAAAATAATTTGACTTCCGACTCATCTAAGAAAGATATTAAGGGATATTCTTGATTAATAGAAAATATATGGAAAGCATTAAATAGGGTCTACCATGAAATAAATGGCCATATCTTCGTCAAAAATTGCCCCATTTCAATTTTAAAGGTGTTTTTAGAATTCACTTGATCTTTCAAACAAAACTGCATTAAAATAATTTGACTTCCGACTCATCTAAGAAAGATATTAAGGGATATTGTTGATTAACAGAAAATATATGGAAAGCATTAAATAGGGTCTACCTTGAAATAAATGGCCATATGTTCGTCCAAAATTGCCCCATTTCAATTATAAAGGTGTTTTTAGAATTCTTTGGAACAAAACTGCATTAAAATAATTTGACTTCCGACTCATCTAAGAGAGATATTAAGGGATATTCTTCGATAAATAGAAAATATATGGAAAGCATTAAATAGGGTCTACCATGAAATAAATGGCCATATCTTCGTCAAAAATTGCCCCATTTCAATTATAAAGGTGTTTTTAGAATTCACTTGATCTTTCAAACAAAACTGCATTAAAATAATTTGACTTCCGACTCATCTAAGAAAGATATTAAGGGATATTGTTGATTAACAGAAAATATATGGAAAGCATTAAATAGGGTCTACCTTGAAATAAATGGCCATTTCTTCGTCCAAAATTGCCCCATTTCAATTATAAAGGTGTTTTTAGAATTCACTCGATCTTTGGAACAAAACTGCATTAAAATAATTTGACTTGCGACTCATCTAAGAAAGATATTAAGGGATATTCTTCGATAAATAGAAAATTTATGGAAAGCATTAAATAGGGTCTACCTTGAAATAAATGGCCATATCTTCGTCAAAAATTGCCCCATTTCAATTATAAAGAAGTTTTTGGAATTCGCTTGATCTTTGGAACAAAACTGCATTAAAATAATTTGACTTCCGACTCATCTAAGAAAGATATTAAGGGATATTCTTCGAATAATAGAAAATATATGGAAAGCATTAAATAGGGTCTACCTTGAAATAAATGGCCATATCTTCGTCAGAAATTGCCACATTTCAATTATAAAGGTGTTTTTAGAATTCACTCGATCTTTGGAACAAAACTGCATTAAAATAATTTGACTTGCGACTCATCTAAGAAAGATATTAAGGGATATTCTTCGAATAATAGAAAATATATGGAAAGCATTAAATAGGGTCTACCTTGAAATAAATGGCCATATCTTCGTCAAAAATTGCCACATTTCAATTATAAAGGTGTTTTTAGAATTCTTTGGAACAAAACTGCATTAAAATAATTTGACTTGCGACTCATCTAAGAAAGATATTAAGGGATATTCTTCGATAAATAGAAAATATATGGAAAGCATTAAATAGGGTCTACCATGAAATAAATGGCCATATCTTCGTCAAAAATTGCCCCATTTCAATTTTAAAGGTGTTTTTAGAATTCACTTGATCTTTCAAACAAAACTGCATTAAAATAATTTGACTTCCGACTCATCTAAGAAAGATATTAAGGGATATTGTTGATTAACAGAAAATATATGGAAAGCATTAAATAGGGTCTACCTTGAAATAAATGGCCATTTCTTCGTCCAAAATTGCCCCATTTCAATTATAAAGGTGTTTTTAGAATTCTTTGGAACAAAACTGCATTAAAATAATTTGACTTCCGACTCATCTAAGAGAGATATTAAGGGATATTCTTCGATAAATAGAAAATATATGGAAAGCATTAAATAGGGTCTACCATGAAATAAATGGCCATATCTTCGTCAAAAATTGCCCCATTTCAATTATAAAGGTGTTTTTAGAATTCACTTGATCTTTCAAACAAAACTGCATTAAAATAATTTGACTTCCGACTCATCTAAGAAAGATATTAAGGGATATTGTTGATTAACAGAAAATATATGGAAAGCATTAAATAGGGTCTACCTTGAAATAAATGGCCATTTCTTCGTCCAAAATTGCCCCATTTCAATTATAAAGGTGTTTTTAGAATTCACTCGATCTTTGGAACAAAACTGCATTAAAATAATTTGACTTGCGACTCATCTAAGAAAGATATTAAGGGATATTCTTCGATAAATAGAAAATTTATGGAAAGCATTAAATAGGGTCTACCTTGAAATAAATGGCCATATCTTCGTCAAAAATTGCCCCATTTCAATTATAAAGAAGTTTTTGGAATTCGCTTGATCTTTGGAACAAAACTGCATTAAAATAATTTGACTTCCGACTCATCTAAGAAAGATATTAAGGGATATTCTTCGAATAATAGAAAATATATGGAAAGCATTAAATAGGGTCTACCTTGAAATAAATGGCCATATCTTCGTCAGAAATTGCCACATTTCAATTATAAAGGTGTTTTTAGAATTCACTCGATCTTTGGAACAAAACTGCATTAAAATAATTTGACTTGCGACTCATCTAAGAAAGATATTAAGGGATATTCTTCGAATAATAGAAAATATATGGAAAGCATTAAATAGGGTCTACCTTGAAATAAATGGCCATATCTTCGTCAAAAATTGCCACATTTCAATTATAAAGGTGTTTTTAGAATTCTTTGGAACAAAACTGCATTAAAATAATTTGACTTCCGACTCATCTAAGAAAGATATTAAGGGATATTCTTCGATAAATAGAAAATATATGGAAAGCATTAAATAGGGTCTACCATGAAATAAATGGTCATATCTTCGTCAAAAATTGCCCCATTTCAATTATAAAGGTGTTTTTAGAATTCACTCGATCTTTGGAACAAAACTGCATTAAAATAATTTGACTTCCGACTCATCTAAGAAAGATATTAAGAGATATTCTTCGATTAATAGAAAATATAAGGCAAACATTAAATAGGGTCAACCTTGAAATAAATGGCCATATCTTTGTCTCAAATTGCCCCATTTCAATTATAAAGGTGTTTTTAGAATTCACTCAATCTTTGGAACAAAACTGCATTAAAAAAATTTGACTTCCAACTCATCTAAGAAAGATATTAAGGGATATTGTTGATTAACAGAAAATATATGGAAAGCATTAAATAGGGTCTACCTTGAAATAAATGGCCATTTCTTCATCCAAAATTGCCCCATTTCAGTCATAAAGGTGTTTTTAGAATTCAATCGATCTTTGGAACAAAACTGCATTAAAATAGTTTGACTTGCGACTCATCTAAGAAAGATATTAAGGGATATTCTTCGATAAATAAAAAATATATGGAAAGCATTAAATAGGGTCTACCTTGAAATAAATGGCCATATCTTCGTCAAAAATTGCCCAATTTCAATTATAAAGGTGTTTTTAGAATTCTTTGGAACAAAACTGCATTAAAATAATTTGACTTCCGACTCATCTAAGAAAGATATTAAGGGATATTCTTCGAATAATAGAAAATATATGGAAAGCATTAAATAGGGTCTACCTTGAAATAAATGGCCATATCTTCGTCAAAAATTGCCCCATTTCAATTATAAAGAAGTTTTTGGAATTCGCTTGATCTTTGGAACAAAACTGCATTAAAATAATTTGACTTCCGACTCATCTAAGAAAGATATTAAGGGATATTCTTCGAATAATAGAAAATATATGGAAAGCATTATATAGGGTCTACCTTGAAATAAATGGCCATATCTTCGTCCAAAATTGCCCCATTTCAATTATAAAGGTGTTTTTAGAATTCACTTGATCTTTGGAACAAAACTGCATTAAAATAGTTTGACTTCCGACTCATCTAAGAAAGATATTAAGGGATATTCTTCGATAAATAGAAAATATATGGAAAGCATTAAATAGGGTCTACCTTGAAATAAATGGCCATATCTTCGTCCAAAATTGCCCCATTTCAATTATAAAGGTGTTTTTAGAATTCACTTCTGGAACAAAACTGCATTAAAATAATTTGACTTCCGTCTCATCTAAGAAATATATTAAGGGATATTCTTCGAATAATAGAAAATATATGGAAAGCATTAAATAGGGTCTACCTTGAAATAAATGGCCATATCTTCGTCAAAAATTGCCCCATTTCAATTATAAAGGTGTTTTTAGAATTCACTCGATCTTTGGAACAAAACTGCATTAAAATAATTTGACTTCCGACTCATCTAAGAAAGATATTAAGGGATATTCTTCGATAAATAGAAAATATATGGAAAGCATTAAATAGGGTCTACCTTGAAATAAATGGCCATATCTTCGTCAAAAATTGCCCCATTTCAATTATAAAGGTGTTTTTAGAATTCACTCGATCTTTGGAACAAAACTGCATTAAAATAATTTGACTTCCGACTCATCTAAGAAAGATATTAAGGGATATTCTTCGATAAATAGAAAATATATGGAAAGCATTAAATAGGGTCTACCTTGAAATAAATGGCCATATCTTCGTCAAAAATTGCCCCATTTCAATTATAGAGGTGTTTATAGAATTCACTCAATCTTCGAAACAAAACTGCATTAAAATAATTTGACTTCCGTCTCATCTAAGAAAGATATTAAGGGATATTCTTCGAATAATAGAAAATATATGGAAAGCATTAAATATGGTCTACCTTGAAATAAATGGCCATATCTTCGTCCAAAATTGCCCCATTTCAATTATAGAAGTGTTTTTAGAATTCACTCGATCTTTGGAACAAAATTGCATTAAAATAATTTGACTTCCGACTCATCTAAGAAAGATATTAAGGGATATTCTTCGATTAATAGAAAATATTAGGCAAACATTAAATAGGGTCAACCTTGAAATAAATGGCCATATCTTTGTCTCAAATTGCCCCATTTCAATTATAAAGGTGTTTTTAGAATTCACTCAATCTTTGAAACAAAACTGCATTAAAATAATTTGACTTCCAACTCATCTAAGAAAGATATTAAGGGATATTGTTCGATTAACAGAAAATATATGGAAAGCATTCAAATAGGGTCTACCTTGAAATAAATGGCCATTTCTTCGTCCAAAAATTGCCCCATTTCAATTATAAAGGTGTTTTTAGAATTCACTCGATCTTTGGAACAAAACTGCATTAAAATAATTTGACTTCCGACTCATCTAAGAAAGATATTAAGGGATATTCTTCGAATAATAGAAAATATATGGAAAGCATTAAATAGGGTCTACCTTGAAATAAATGGCCATATCTTCGTCAAAAATTGCCCCATTTCAATTATAAAGGTGTTTTTAGAATTCAATTTTCGGAACAAAACTGCATTAAAATAATTTGACTTCCGACTCATCTAAGAAAGATATTAAGGGATATTCTTCGATTTATAGAAAATATATGGAAAGCATTAAATAGGGTCTACCTTGAAATAAATGGCCATATCTTCGTCAAAAATTGCCCCATTTCAATTATAGAGGTGTTTTTAGAAATCACTCAATCTTTGGAACAAAACTGCATTAAAATAATTTGACTTCCGACTCATCTAAGAAAGATATTAAGGGATATTGTTGATTAACAGAAAATATATGGAAAGCATTAAATAGGGTCTACCTTGAAATAAATGGCCATTTCTTCGTCCAAAATTGCCCCATTTCAATTATAAAGGTGTTTTTAGAATTCACTCGATCTTTGGAACAAAACAGCATTAAAATAATTTGACTTCCGACTCATCTAAGAAAGATATTAAGAGATATTCTTCGATTAATAGAAAATATTAGGCAAACATTAAATAGGGCCAACCTTGAAATAAATGGCCATATCTTTGTCTCAAATTGCCCCATTTCAATTATAGAGGTGTTTTTAGAATTCACTCAATCTTTGGAACAAAACTGCATTAAAATAATTTGACTTCCGACTCATCTAAGAAATAATTTGACTTGCGACTCATCTAAGAAAGAAATTAAGGGATATTGTTCGATTAACAGAAAATATATGGAAAGCATTAAATAGGGTCTACCATGAAATAAATGGCCATATCTTTGTCAAAAATTGCCCCATTTCAATTATAAAGACGTTTTTAGAATTCAATCGATCTTTGGAACAAAACTGCATTAAAATAATTTGACTTCCGACTCATATAAGAAAGATATTAAGAGATATTCTTCGATTAATAGAAAATATAAGGCAAACATTAAATAGGGTCAACCTTGAAATAAATGGCCATATCTTCGTCTAAAATTGCCCCATTTCAATTATAGAGGTGTTTTCAGAATTCACTCAATCTTTGGAACAAAACTGCATTAAAATAATTTGACTTGCGACTCATCTAAGAAAGATATTAAGGGATATTCGATAAATAGAAAATATATGGAAAGCATTAAATAGTGTCTACCTTGAAATAAATGGCCATATCTTCGTCAAAAATTGCCCCATTTCAATAATAAAGGTGTTTTTAGAATTTACTTGATATTTCAAACAAAACTGCATCAAAATAATTTGACTTCCGTCTCATCTAAGAAAGATATTAAGAGATATTCTTCGAATAATAGAAAATATATGGAAAGCATTAAATAGGGTCTACCTTGAAATAAATGGCCATATCTTCGTCAAAAATTGCCCCATTTCAATTATAAAGATGTTTTTAGAATTCACTTGATCTTTCAAACAAAACTGCATCAAAATAATTTGACTTCCGTCTCATCTAAGAAAGATATTAAGAGATATTTTTCGAATAATAGAAAATATATGGAAAGCATTAAATAGGGTCTACCTTGAAATTAATGGCCATATCTTCGTCAAAAATTGCCCCATTTCAATTATAAAGGTGTTTTTAGAATTCACAATTTTTGGAACAAAACTGCATTAAAATAATTTGACTTCCGACTCATCTAAGAAAGATATTAAGGGATATTCTTCGATAAATAGAAAATATATGGAAAGCATTAAATAGGGTCTACCTTGAAATAAATGGCCATATCTTCGTCAAAAATTGCCCCATTTCAATTATAAAGTAGTGTTTTTAGGAATTCGTCCGATCTTTGAAACAAAACTGCATTAAAATAATTTGACTTCCGACTCATCTAAGAAAGATATTAAGGGATATTCTTCGATAAATAGAAAATATATGGAAAGCATTAAATAGGGTCTACCTTGAAATAAATGGCCATATCTTCGTCAAAAATTGCCACATTTCAATTATAAAGGTGTTTTTAGAATTCACTCAATCTTTGGAACAAAACTGCATTAAAATAATTTGACTTCCGACTCATCTAAGAAAGATATTAAGGGATATTCTTCGATAAATAGAAAATATATGGAAAGCATTAAATAGGGTCTACCTTGAAATAAATGGCCATATCTTCGTCAAAAAATTGCCCCATTTCAATTATAAAGGTGTTTTTAGAATTTAATCGATCTTTGGAACAAAACTGCATTAAAATAATTTGACTTCCGACTCATCTAAGAAAGATATTAAGGGATATTCTTCGATAAATAGAAAATATATGGAAAGCATTAAATAGGGTCTACCATGAAATAAATGGCCATATCTTCGTCAAAAATTGCCCCATTTCAATTATAAAGGTGTTTTTAGAATTTAATCGATCTTTGGAACAAAACTGCATTAAAATAATTTGACTTCCGACTCATCTAAGAAAGATATTAAGGGATATTCTTCGATAAATAGAAAATATATGGAATGCATTAAATAGGGTCTACCTTGAAATAAATGGCCATATCTTCGTCAAAAATTGCCCCATTTCAATTATAAAGTAGTTTTTGGAATTCGTCCGATCTTTGAAACAAAACTGCATTAAAATAATTTGACTTCCGACTCATCTAAGAAAGATATTAAGGGATATTCTTCGATAAATAGAAAATATATGGAAAGCATTAAATAGGGTCTACCATGAAATAAATGGCCATATCTTTGTCAAAAATTGCCCCATTTCAAATTATAAAGACGTTTTTAGAATTCAATCGATCTTTGGAACAAAACTGCATTAAAATAATTTGACTTCCGACTCATCTAAGAAAGATATTAAGAGATATTCTTCGATTAATAGAAAATATAAGGCAAACATTAAATAGGGTCAACCTTGAAATAAATGGCCATATCTTTGTCTCAAATTGCCCCATTTCAATTATAGAGGTGTTTTTAGAATTCACTTAATCTTTGGAACAAAACTGCATTAAAATAATTTGACTTGCGACTCATCTAAGAAAGATATTAAGGGATATTCTTCGATAAATAGAAAATATATGGAAAGCATTAAATAGGGTCTACCTTGAAATAAATGGCCATATCTTCGTCAAAAATTGCCCCATTTCAATAATAAAGGTGTTTTTAGAATTCACTTGATATTTCAAACAAAACTGCATCAAAATAATTTGACTTCCGTTCATCTAAGAAAGATATTAAGAGATATTCTTCGAATAATAGAAAATATATGGAAAGCATTAAATAGGGTCTACCTTGAAATAAATGGCCATATCTTCGTCAAAAATTGCCCCATTTCAATTATAAAGATGTTTTTAGAATTCACTTGATCTTTCAAACAAAACTGCATCAAAATAATTTGACTTCCGTTCATCTAAGAAAGATATTAAGGGATATTTTTCGAATAATAGAAAATATATGGAAAGCATTAAATAGGGTCTACCTTGAAATAAATGGCCATATCTTCGTCAAAAATTGCCCCATTTCAATTATAAAGGTGTTTTTAGAATTTTTTGGAACAAAACTGCATTAAAATAATTTGACTTCCGACTCATCTAAGAAAGATATTAAGGGATATTCTTCGATAAATAGAAAATATATGGAAAGCATTAAATAGGGTCTACCTTGAAATAAATGGCCATATCTTCGTCAAAAATTGCCCCATTTCAATTATAAAGTAGTTTTTGGAATTCGTCCGATCTTTGAAACAAAACTGCATTAAAATAATTTGACTTCCGACTCATCTAAGAAAGATATTAAGGGATATTCTTCGAATAATAGAAAATATATGGAAAGCATTAAATAGGGTCTACCTTGAAATAAATGGCCATATCTTCGTCAAAAATTGCCACATTTCAATTATAAAGGTGTTTTAAGAATTCACTCAATCTTTGGAACAAAACTGCATTAAAATAATTTGACTTCCGACTCATCTAAGAAAGATATTAAGGGATATTCTTCGATAAATAGAAAATATATGGAAAGCATTAAATAGGGTCTACCATGAAATAAATGGCCATATCTTCGTCAAAAATTGCCCTATTTCAATTATAAAGGTGTTTTTAGAATTAAATCGATCTTTGGAACAAAACTGCATTAAAATAATTTGACTTGCGACTCATCTAAGAAAGATATTAAGAGATATTCTTCGATTAATAGAAAATATAAGGCAAACATTAAATAGGGTCAACCTTGAAATAAATGGCCATATCTTTGTCTCAAATTGCCCCATTTCAATTATAAAGGTGTTTTTAGAATTCAATCGATCTTTGGAACAAAACTGCATTAAAATAATTTGAGTCCGACTCATCTAAGAAAGATATTAAGGGATATTCTTCGATAAATAGAAAATATATGGAAAGCATTAAATAGGCTCTACCTTGAAATAAATGGCCATATCTTCGTCTAAAATTGCCCCATTTCAATTATAAAGGTGTTTTTAGAATTCACTTGATCTTTGAAACAAAACTGCATTAAAATAATTTGACTTCCGACTCATCTAAGAAAGATATTAAGAGATATTCTTCGATTAATAGAAAATATAAGCCAAACATTAAATAGGGTCAACCTTGAAATAAATGGCCATATCTTTGTCTCAAATTGCCCCATTTCAATTATAAAGAAGTTTTTGGAATTCGCTCGATCTTTGGAACAAAACTGCATTAAAATAATTTGACTTGCGACTCATCTAAGAAAGATATTAAGGGATATTCTTCGATAAATAGAAAATATATGGAAAGCATTAAATAGGGTCTACCTTGAAATAAATGGCCATATCTTCGTCAAAAATTGCCCCATTTCAATTATAAAGGTGTTTTTAGAATTCACTCGATCTTCCAAACAAAAATGCATTAAAATAATTTGACTTCCGTTCATCTAAGAAAGATATTAAGGGATATTCTTCGAATAATAGAAAATATATGGAAAGCATTAAATAGGGTCTACCTTGAAATAAATGGTCATATCTTCGTCAAAAATTGCCACATTTCAATTATAAAGGTGTTTTTAGAATTCGCTCAATCTTTGGAACAAAACTGCATTAAAATAATTTGACTTCCGACTCATCTAAGAAAGATATTGAGGGATATTCTTCGATTAATAGAAAATATAAGCCAAACATTAAATAGGGTCAACCTTGAAATAATTGGCCATATCTTTGTCTCAATTTGCCCCATTTCAATTATAAAGGTGTTTTTAGAATTCACTCAATCTTTGGAACAAAACTGCTTTAAAATAATTTGACTTTCGACTCACCTAAGAAAGATATTAAGGGATATTGTTGATTAACAGAAAATATATGGAAAGCATTAAATAGGGTCTACCTTGAAATAAATGGCCATATCTTCGTCCAAAATTACCACATTTCAATTATAAAGGTGTTTTTAGAATTCACTCGACCTTTGGAACAAAACTGCATTAAAATAATTTGACTTCCGACTCATATAAAAAAGATATTAAGGGATATTCTTCGAATAATAGAAAATATATGGAAAGCATAAAATAGGGTCTACCTTGAAATAAATGGCCATATCTTCGTCAAAAATTGCCACATTTCAAATATAAAGGTGTTTATAGAATTCACTCGATCTTTGGAACAAAAGTGCATTAAAATAATTTGACTTCCGACTCATCTAAGAAATATATTAAGGGATATTCTTCGATAAATAGAAAATATATGGAAAGCATTAAATAGGGTCTACCATGAAATAAATGGCCATATCTTTGTCTCAAATTCCCCCATTTCAATTATAGAGGTGTTTTTAGAATTCACTCAATCTTTGGAACAAAACTGCATTAAAATAATTTGACTTGCGACTCATCTAAGAAAGATATTAAGGGATATTCTTCGATAAATAGAAAATATATGGAAAGCATTAAATAGGGTCTACCTTGAAATAATTGGCCATATCTTTGTCTCAGATTGCCCCATTTCAATTATAGTGGTGTTTTTAGAATTCACTCAATCTTTGGAACAAAACTGCATTAAAATAATTTGACTTCCGACTCATCTAAGAAAGATATTAAGGGATATTGTTGATTAACAGAAAATATATGGAAAGCATTAAATAGGGTCTACCTTGAAATAAATGGCCATATCTTTGTCTCAAATTGCCCCATTTCAATTATAGAGGTGTTTTTAGAATTTCTCAATCTTTGAAACAAAACTGCATTAAAATAATTTGACTTCCGACTCATCTAAAAAAGATATTAAGGGATATTCTTCGAATAATAGAAAATATATGGAAAGCATTAAATAGGGTCTACCTTGAAATAAATGGCCATATCTTCGTCAAAAAATGCCACATTTCAATTATAAAGGTGTTTTTAGAATTCACTCGATCTTTGAAACAAAACTGCATTAAAATAATTTGACTTCCGACTCATCTAAGAAAGATATTAAGGGATACTCTTCGATAAATAGAAAATATATGGAAAGCATCAAATAGGGTCTACCATGAAATAAATGGCCATATCTTCGTCAAAAATTGCCCCATTTCAATTATAAAGGTGTTTTTAGAATTCACTCAATCTTTGGAACAAAACTGCATTAAAATAATTTGACTTCCGACTCATCTAAGAAAGATATTAAGGGATATTCTTCGATTAATAGAAAATATAAGCCAAACATTAAATAGGGTCAACCTTGAAATAATTGGCCATATCTTTGTCTCAAATTGCCCCATTTCAATTATAAAGGTGTTTTTAGAATTCACTCAACCTTTGGAACAAAACTGCTTTAAAATAATTTGACTTGCGACTCATCTAAGAAAGATATTAAGGGATATTCTTCGATAAATAGAAAATATATGGAAAGCATTAAATAGGGTCTACCTTGAAATAAATGGCCATATCTTCGTCAAAAATTGCCCCATTTCAATTATAAAGGTGGTTTTAGAAGTCACTTGATCTTCGGAACAAAACTGCATTAAAATAATTTGAGTTGCGACTCATCTAAGAAAGATATTAAGGGATATTCTTCGAATAATAGAAAATATATGGAAAGCATTAAATAGGGTCAACCTTGAAATAAATGGCCATATCTTTGTCTCAAATTGCCCCATTTCAATTATAGAGGTGTTTTTAGAATTCACTCAATCTTTGGAACAAAACTGCATTAAAATAATTTGACTTGCGACTCATCTTAGAAAGATATTAAGGGATATTCTTCGATAAATAGAAAATATATGGAAAGCATTAAATAGGGTCTACCTTGAAATAAATGGCCATATCTTCGTCAAAAATTGCCCCATTTCAATTATAAAGGTGTTTTTAGAAGTCACTTGATCTTCCAAACAAAAATGCATTAAAATAATTTGACTTCCGTTCATCTAAGAAAGATATTAAGGGATATTCTTCGAATAATAGAAAATATATGGAAAGCATTAAATAGGGTCTACCTTGAAATAAATGGTCATATCTTCGTCAAAAATTGCCACATTTCAATTATAAAGGTGTTTTTAGAATTCGCTCAATCTTTGGAACAAAACTGCATTAAAATAATTTGACTTCCGACTCATCTAAGAAAGATATTAAGGGATATTCTTCGATTAATAGAAAATATAAGCCAAACATTAAATAGGGTCAACCTTGAAATAATTGGCCATATCTTTGTCTCAAATTGCCCCATTTCAATTATAGTGGTGTTTTTAGAATTCACTCAATCTTTGGAACAAATCTGCATTAAAATAATTTGACTTCCGACTCATCTAAGAAAGATATTAAGGGATATTGTTGATTAACAGAAAATATATGGAAAGCATTAAATAGGGTCTACCTTGAAATAAATGGCCATATCTTTGTCTCAAATTGCCCCATTTCAATTATAAAGGTGTTTTTAGAATTCACTCAATCTTTGGAACAAAACTGCATTAAAATAATTTGACTTCCGACTCATCTAAGAAAGATATTAAGGGATATTGTTGATTAACAGAAAATATATGGAAAGCATTAAATAGGGTCTACCTTGAAATAAATGGCCATATCTTTGTCTCAAATTGCCCCATTTCAATTATAAAGGTGTTTTTAGAATTCACTCAATCTTTGGAACAAAACTGCATTAAAATAATTTGACTTTCGACTCATCTAAGAAAGATATTAAGGGATATTCTTCGAATAATAGAAAATATATGGAAAGCATTAAATAGGGTCTACCTTGAAATAAATGGTCATATCTTCGTCAAAAATTGCCACATTTCAATTATAAAGGTGTTTTTAGAATTCGCTCAATCTTTGGAACAAAACTGCATTAAAATAATTTGACTTCCGACTCATCTAAGAAAGATATTAAGGGATATTCTTCGATTAATAGAAAATATAAGCCAAACATTAAATAGGGTCAACCTTGAAATAATTGGCCATATCTTTGTCTCAAATTGCCCCATTTCAATTATAAAGGTGTTTTTAGAATTCACTCAATCTTTGGAACAAAACTGCATTAAAATAATTTGACTTTCGACTCATCTAAGAAAGATATTAAGGGATATTGTTGATTAACAGAAAATATATGGAAAGCATTAAATAGGGTCTACCTTGAAATAAATGGCCATATCTTCGTCAAAAATTGCCACATTTCAATTATAAAGGTGTTTTTAGAATTCACTCGACCTTTGAAACAAAACTGCATTAAAATAATTTGACTTGTGACTCATCTAAGAAAGATATTAAGGGATATTCTTCGATAAATAGAAAATATATGGAAAGCATTAAATAGGGTCTACCTTGAAATAATTGGCCATATCTTTGTCTCAGATTGCCCTATTTCAATTATAGTGGTGTTTTTAGAATTCACTCAATCTTTGGAACAAAACTGCATTAAAATAATTTGACTTCCGACTCATCTAAGAAAGATATTAAGGGATATTGTTGATTAACAGAAAATATATGGAAAGCATTAAATAGGGTCTACCTTGAAATAAATGGCCATATCTTTGTCTCAAATTGCCCCATTTCAATTATAGAGGTGTTTTTAGAATTCCTCAATCTTTGAAACAAAACTGCATTAAAATAATTTGACTTCCGACTCATCTAAGAAAGATATTAAGGGATATTCTTCGAATAATAGAAAATATATGGAAAGCATTAAATAGGGTCTACCTTGAAATAAATGGCCATATCTTCGTCAAAAATTGCCACATTTCAATTATAAAGGTGTTTTTAGAATTCACTCGATCTTTGGAACAAAACTGCATTAAAATAATTTGACTTGCGACTCATCTAAGAAAGATATTAAGGGATACTCTTCGATAAATAGAAAATATATGGAAAGCATCAAATAGGGTCTACCATGAAATAAATGGCCATATCTTCGTCAAAAATTGCCCCATTTCAATTATAAATATGTTTTTAGAATTCACTCGATCCTTGAAACAAAACTGCATTAAAATAATTTGACTTCCGAATCATCTAAGAAAGATATTAAGGGATATTCTTCGATTAATAGAAAATATAAGCCAAACATTAAATAGGGTCAACCTTGAAATAATTGGCCATATCTTTGTCTCAAATTGCCCCATTTCAATTATAGAGGTGTTTTTAGAATTCACTCAACCTTTGGAACAAAACTGTTTTGAAATAATTTGACTTGCGACTCATCTAAGAAAGATATTAAGGGATATTCTTCGATAAATAGAAAATATATGGAAAGCATTAAATAGGGTCTACCTTGAAATAAATGGCCATATCTTCGTCAAAAATTGCCCCATTTCAATTATAAAGGTGTTTTTAGAATTCACTCAATCTTTGGAACAAAACTGCATTAAAATAATTTGACTTCCGTCTCATCTAAGAAAGATATTAAGGGATATTCTTCGATTAATAGAAAATATAAGCCAAACATTAAATAGGGTCAACCTTGAAATAATTGGCCATATCTTTGTCTCAAATTGCCCCATTTCAATTATAGAGGTGTTTTTAGAATTCACTCAATCTTTGGAACAAAACTGCATTAAAATAATTTGACTTTCGACTCATCTAAGAAAGATATTAAGGGATATTGTTCGATTAACAGAAAATATATGGAAAGCATTAAATAGGGTCAACCTTGAAATAAATGGCCATATCTTCGTCCAAAATTGCCCCATTTCAATTATAAAGGTGTTTTTAGAATTCACTCAATCTTTGGAACAAAACTGCATTAAAATAATTTGACTTCCGACTCATCTAAGAAAGATATTAAGGGATATTCTTCGATAAATAGAAAATATATGGAAAGCATTAAATAGGGTCTACCTTGAAATAAATGGCCATATCTTTGTCAAAAATTGCCCCATTTCAATTATAAAGAAGTTTTTGGAATTCGCTCGATCTTTGGAACAAAACTGCATTAAAATAAATTGACTTCCGACTCATCTAAGAAAGATATTAAGGGATATTCTTCGAATAATAGAAAATATATGGAAAGCATAAAATAGGGTCTACCTTGAAATAAATGGCCATATCTTCGTAAAACATTGCCACATTTCAATTATAAAGGTGTTTTTAGAATTCACTTGATCTTTGGAACAAAACTGCTTTAAAATAATTTGACTTCCGACTCATCTAAGAAAGATATTAAGGGATATTCTTCGATAAATAGAAAATATATGGAAAGCATTAAATAGGGTCTACCATGAAATAAATGGCCATATCTTTGTCTCAAAATGCCCCATTTCAATTATAAAGGTGTTTTTAGAATTCACTCAATCCTTGAAACAAAACTGCATTAAAATAATTTGACTTCCGACTCATCTAAGAAAGATATTAAGAGATATTCTTCGATTAATAGAAAATATAAGGCAAACATTAAATAGGGTCAACCTTGAAATAAATGGCCATATTTTTGTCTCAAATTGCCCCATTTCAATTATAGAGGTGTTTTTAGAATTCACTTAATCTTTGGAACAAAACTGTATTAAAATAATTTGACTTGCGACTCATCTAAGATAGATATTAAGGGATATTCTTCGATAAATAGAAAATATATGGAAAGCATTAAATAGGGTCTACCTTGAAATAAATGGCCATATCTTCGTCAAAAATTCCCCATTTCAATTATAAAGGTGTTTTTAGAAGTCACTTGATCTTTCAAACAAAACTGCATTAAAATAATTTGACTTCCGTTCATCTAAGAAAGATATTAAGGGATATTCTTCGAATAATAGAAAATATATGGAAAGCATTAAATAGGGTCTACCTTGAAATAAATGGCCATATCTTTGTCTCAAATTGCCCCATTTCAATTATAGAGGTGTTTTTAGAATTCACTCAATCTTTGGAACAAAACTGCATTAAAATAATTTGACTTCCGACTCATCTAAGAAAGATATTAAGGGATATTCTTCGATTAATAGAAAATATAAGCCAAACATTAAATAGGGTCAACCTTGAAATAATTGGCCATATCTTTGTCTCAAATTGCCCCATTTCAATTATAGAGGTGTTTTTAGAATTCACTCAATCTTTGGAACAAAACTGCATTAAAATAATTTGACTTTCGACTCATCTAAGAAAGATATTAAGGGATATTGTTGATTAACAGAAAATATATGGAAAGCATTAAATAGGGTCAACCTTGAAATAAATGGCCATATCTTCGTCCAAAATTGCCCCTTTTCAATTATAAAGGTGTTTTTAGAATTCACTCGATCTTTGGAACAAAACTGCATTAAAATAATTTGACTTCCGACTCATCTAAGAAAGATATTAAGGGATATTCTTCGATAAATAGAAAATATATGGAAAGCATTAAATAGGGTCTACCTTGAAATAAATGGCCATATCTTCGTCAAAAATTGCCCCATTTCAATTATAAAGAAGTTTTTGGAATTCGCTCGATCTTTGGAACAAAACTGCATTAAAATAAATTGACTTCCGACTCATCTAAGAAAGATATTAAGGGATATTCTTCGAATAATAGAAAATATATGGAAAGCATAAAATAGGGTCTACCTTGAAATAAATGGCCATATCTTGTTAAAAAAGTGCCACATTTCAATTATAAAGGTGTTTTTAGAATTCACTCGATCTTTGGAACAAAACTGAATTAAAATAATTTGACTTCCGACTCATCTAAGAAAGATATTAAGGGATATTCTTCGATAAATAGAAAATATATGGAAAGCATTAAATAGGGTCTACCATGAAATAAATGGCCATATCTTCGTCAAAAATTGCCCCATTTCAATTATAAAGGTGTTTTTAGAATTCACTTAATCTTTGAAACAAAACTGCATTAAAATAATTTGACTTCCGACTCATCTAAGAAAGATATTAAGGGATATTCTTCGATAAATAGAAAATATATGGAAAGCATTAAATAGGGTCTACCTTGAAATAAATGGCCATATCTTTGTCTCAAATTGCCCCATTTCAATTATAAAGGTGTTTTTAGAATTCACTTGATCTTTGGAACAAAACTGCATTAAAATAATTTGACTTCCGACTCATCTAAGATAGATATTAAGGGATATTCGATAAATAGAAAATATATGGCAAACATTAAATGGGGTCTACCTTGAAATAAATGGCCATATCTTCGTCAAAAATTGCCCCATTTCAATTATAAAGGTGTTTTTAGAATTCGCTTAATCTTTGAAACAAAACTGCATTAAAATAATTTGACTTCCGTTCATCTAAGAAAGATATTAAGGGATATTCTTCGAATAATGGAAAATATATGAAAAGCATTAAATAGGGTCTACCTTGAAATAAATGGCCATATCTTTGTCTCTAATTGCCCCATTTCAATTATAGAGGTGTTTTTAGAATTCACTCAATCCTTGAAACAAAACTGCATTAAAATAATTTGACTTCCGACTCATCTAAGAAAGATATTAAGGGATATTCTTCGATTAATAGAAAATATATGGCAAACATTGAATAGGTCAACCTTGAAATAATTGGCCATATCTTTGTCTCAAATTGCCCCATTTCAATTATAGAGGTGTTTTTAGAATTCACTCAATCTTTGGAACAAAACTGCATTAAAATAATTTGACTTTCGACTCATCTAAGAAAGATATTAAGGGATATTGTTGATTAATAGAAAATATATGGAAAGCATTAAATAGGGTCAACCTTGAAATAAATGGCCATATCTTCGTCCAAATTGCCCCATTTCAATTATAAAGGTGTTTTTAGAATTCACTCGATCTTTGGAACAAAACTGCATTAAAATAATTTGACTTCCGACTCATCTAAGAAAGATATTAAGGGATATTCTTCGATAAATAGAAAATATATGGAAAGCATTAAATAGGGTCTACCTTGAAATAAATGGCCATATCTTCGTCAAAAATTGCCCCATTTCAATTATAAAGAAGTTTTTGGAATTCGCTCGATCTTTGGAACAAAACTGCATTAAAATAAATTTACTTCCGACTCATCTAAGAAAGATATTAAGGGATATTCTTCGAATAATAGAAAATATATGGAAAGCATAAAATAGGGTCTACCTTGAAATAAATGGCCGTATCTTCGTCAAAAATTGCCACATTTCAATTATAAAGGTGTTTATAGAATTCACTCGATCTTTGGAACAAAAGTGCATTAAAATAATTTGACTTCCGACTTATCTAAGAAAGATATTAAGGGATATTCTTCGATAAATAGAAAATATATGGAAAGCATTAAATAGGGTCTACCATGAAATAAATGGCCATATCTTTGTCTCAAATTGCCCCATTTCAATTATAAAGGTGTTTTTAGAATTCACTCAATCCTTGAAACAAAACTGCATTAAAATAATTTGACTTCCGACTCATCTAAGAAAGATATTAAGAGATATTCTTCGATTAATAGAAAATATAAGGCAAACATTAAATAGGGTCAACCTTGAAATAAATGGCCATATCTTTGTCTCAAATTGCCCCATTTCAATTATAGAGGTGTTTTTAGAATTCACTTAATCTTTGGAACAAAACTGTATTAAAATAATTTGACTTGCGACTCATCTAAGATAGATATTAAGGGATATTCTTCGATAAATAGAAAATATATGGAAAGCATTAAATAGGGTCTACCTTGAAATAAATGGCCATATCTTCGTCAAAAATTCCCCATTTCAATTATAAAGGTGTTTTTAGAAGTCACTTGATCTTTCAAACAAAACTGCATTTAAATAATTTGACTTCCGTTCATCTAAGAAAGATATTAAGGGATATTCTTCGAATAATAGAAAATATATGGAAAGCATTAAATAGGGTCTACCTTGAAATAAATGGCCATATCTTTGTCTCAAATTGCCCCATTTCAATTATAGAGGTGTTTTTAGAATTCACTCAATCCTCGAAACAAAACTGCATTAAAATAATTTGACTTCCGACTCATCTAAGAAAGATATTAAGAGATATTCTTCGATTAATAGAAAATATAAGCCAAACATTAAATAGGGTCAACCTTGAAATAATTGGCCATATCTTTGTCTCAAATTGCCCCATTTCAATTATAGAGGTGTTTTTAGAATTCACTCAATCTTTGGAACAAAACTGCATTAAAATAATTTGACTTTCGACTCATCTAAGAAAGATATTAAGGGATATTCTTCGAATAATAGAAAATATATGGAAAGCATAAAATAGGGTCTACCTTGAAATAAATGGCCATATCTTCGTCAAAAATTGCCACATTTCAATTATAAAGGTGTTTTTAGAATTCACTCGACCTTTGGAACAAAACTGCATTAAAATAATTTGACTTCCGACTCATCTAAGAAAGATATTAAGGGATATTCTTCGATAAATAGAAAATATATGGAAAGCATTAAATAGGGTCTACCATGAAATAAATGGCCATATCTTTGTCTCAAATTGCCCCATTTCAATTATAAAGGTGTTTTTAGAATTCACTCAATCCTTGAAACAAAACTGCATTAAAATAATTTGACTTCCGACTCATCTAAGAAAGATATTAAGAGATATTCTTCGATTAATAGAAAATATAAGGCAAACATTAGATAGGGTCAACCTTGATATAAATGGCCATATCTTTGTCTCAAATTGCCCCATTTCAATTATAGAGGTGTTTTTAGAATTCACTTAATCTTTGGAACAAAACTGTATTAAAATAATTTGACTTGCGACTCATCTAAGATAGATATTAAGGGATATTCTTCGATAAATAGAAAATATATGGAAAGCATTAAATAGGGTCTACCTTGAAATAAATGGCCATATCTTCGTCAAAAATTCCCCATTTCAATTATAAAGGTGTTTTTAGAAGTCACTTGATCTTTCAAACAAAACTGCATTTAAATAATTTGACTTCCGTTCATCTAAGAAAGATATTAAGGGATATTCTTCGAATAATAGAAAATATATGGAAAGCATTAAATAGGGTCTACCTTGAAATAAATGGCCATATCTTTGTCTCAAATTGCCCCATTTCAATTATAGAGGTGTTTTTAGAATTCACTCAATCTTTGGAACAAAATTGCATTAAAATAATTTGACTTCCGACTCATCTAAGAAAGATATTAAGAGATATTCTTCGATTAATAGAAAATATAAGCCAAACATTAAATAGGGTCAACCTTGAAATAATTGGCCATATCTTTGTCTCAAATTGCCCCATTTCAATTATAGAGGTGTTTTTAGAATTCACTCAATCTTTGGAACAAAACTGCATTAAAATAATTTGACTTTCGACTCATCTAAGAAAGATATTAAGGGATATTGTTGATTAATAGAAAATATATGGAAAGCATTAAATAGGGTCAACCTTGAAATAAATGGCCATATCTTCGTCCAAAATTGCCCCATTTCAATTATAAAGGTGTTTTTAGAATTCACTCGATCTTTGGAACAAAACTGCATTAAAATAATTTGACTTCCGACTCATCTAAGAAAGATATTAAGGAATATTCTTCGATAAATAGAAAATATATGGAAAGCATTAAATAGGGTCTACCTTGAAATAAATGGCCATATCTTCGTCAAAAATTGCCACATTTCAATTATAAAGAAGTTTTTGGAATTCGCTCGATCTTTGGAACAAAACTGCATTAAAATAAATTGACTTCCGACTCATCTAAGAAAGATATTAAGGGATATTCTTCGAATAATAGAAAATATATGGAAAGCATAAAATAGGGTCTACCTTGAAATAAATGGCCATATCTTCGTCAAAAATTGCCACATTTCAATTATAAAGGTGTTTTTAGAATTCACTCGATCTTTGGAACAAAACTGCATTAAAATAATTTGACTTCCGACTCATCTAAGAAAGATATTAAGGGATATTCTTCGATAAATAGAAAATATATGGAAAGCATTAAATAGGGTCTACCATGAAATAAATGGCCATATCTTTGTCTCAAATTGCCCCATTTCAATTATGGAGGTGTTTTTGGAATTCACTCGATCTTTGGAACAAAACTGCATTAAAATAATTTGACTTCCGACTCATCTAAGAAAGATATTAAGGGATATTCTTCGATAAATGGAATATATATGGAAAGCATTAAATAGGGTCTACCATGAAATAAATGGCCATATCTTTGTCTCAAATTGCCCCATTTCAATTATAGATTTGTTTTTAGAATTCACTCAATCTTTGCAACAAAACTGCATTAAAATAATTTGACTTGCGACTCATCTAAGAAAGATATTAAGGGATATTCTTCGATAAATAGAAAATATATGGAAAGCATTAAATAGGGTCTACCTTGAAATAATTGGCCATATCTTTGTCTCAGATTGCCCCATTTCAATTGTAGTGGTGTTTTTAGAATTCACTCAATCTTTGGAACAAAACTGCATTAAAATAATTTGACTTCCGACTCATCTAAGAAAGATATTAAGGGATATTGTTGATTAACAGAAAATATATGGAAAGCATTAAATAGGGTCTACCTTGAAATAAATGGCCATATCTTTGTCTCAAATTGCCCCATTTCAATTATAGAGGTGTTTTTAGAATTCACTTAATCTTTGGAACAAAACTGTATTAAAATAATTTGACTTGCGACTCATCTAAGATAGATATTAAGGGATATTCTTCGATAAATAGAAAATATATGGAAAGCATTAAATAGGGTCTACCTTGAAATAAATGGCCATATCTTCGTCAAAAATTCCCCATTTCAATTATAAAGGTGTTTTTAGAAGTCACTTGATCTTTCAAACAAAACTGCATTAAAATAATTTGACTTCCGACTCATCTAAGAAAGATATTAAGAGATATTCTTCGATTAATAGAAAATATAAGCCAAACATTAAATAGGGTCTACCTTGAAATAAATGGCCATATCTTTGTCTCAAATTGCCCCATTTCAATTATAGAGGTGTTTTTAGAATTCACTCGATCTTTGGAACAAAACTGCATTAAAATAATTTGACTTGCGACTCATCTAAGAAAGATATTAAGGGATACTCTTCGATAAATAGAAAATATATGGAAAGCATTAAATAGGGTCTACCATGAAATAAATGGCCATATCTTCGTCAAAAATTGCCCCATTTCAATTATAAATGTGTTTTTAGAATTCACTCAATCCTTGAAACAAAACTGCATTAAAATAATTTGACTTCCGACTCATCTAAGAAAGATATTAAGGGATATTCTTCGATTAATAGAAAATATAAGCCAAACATTAAATAGGGTCAACCTTGAAATAATTGGCCATATCTTTGTCTCAAATTGCCCCATTTCAATTATAGAGGTGTTTTTAGAATTCACTCAATCTTTGGAACAAAACTGCATTAAAATAATTTGACTTCCGACTCATCTAAGAAAGATATTAAGGGATATTCTTCGATAAATAGAAAATATATGGAAAGCATTAAATAGGGTCTACCTTGAAATAAATGGCCATATCTTCGTCAAAAATTGCCCCATTTCAATTATAAAGGTGTTTTTAGAAGTCACTTGATCTTTCAAACAAAACTGCATTAAAATAATTTGACTTCCGTTCATCTAAGAAAGATATTAAGGGATATTCTTCGAATAATAGAAAATATATGGAAAGCATTAAATAGGGTCTACCTTGAAATAAATGGCCATATCTTCGTCAAAAATTGCCACATTTCAATTATAAAGGTGTTTTTAGAATTCACTCGATCTTTGGAACAAAACTGCATTAAAATAATTTGACTTCCGACTCATCTAAGACAGATATTAAGGGATATTCTTCGATTAATAGAAAATATAAGCCAAACATTAAATAGGGTCAACCTTGAAATAAATGGCCATATCTTCGTCAAAAATTGCCCCATTTCAATTATAAAGGTGTTTTTAGAATTCACTCGATCTTTGGAACAAAACTGCATTAAAATTATTTGACTTACGACTCATCTAAGAAAGATATTAAGGGATATTCTTCGAATAATAGAAAATATATGGAAAGCATTAAATAGGGTCTACCTTGAAATAAATGGCCATATCTTCGTCAAAAATTGCCACATTTCAATTATAAAGGTGTTTTTAGAATTCACTCGATCTTTGGAACAAAACTGCATTAAAATAATTTGACTTCCGACTCATCTAAGAAAGATATTAAGAGATATTCTTCGATTAATAGAAAATATAAGGCAAACATTAAATAGGGTCAACCTTGAAATAATTGGCCATATCTTTGTCTCAAATTGCCCCATTTCAATTATAGAGGTGTTTTTAGAATTCACTCAATCTTTGGAACAAAACTGCATTAAAATAATTTGACTTGCGACTCATCTAAGAAAGATATTAAGGGATATTCTTCGAATAATAGAAAATATATGGAAAGCATTAAATAGGGTCTACAATGAAATAAATGGCCATATCTTTGTCTCAAATTGCCCCATTTCAATTATAGAGGTGTTTTTAGAATTCACTCAATCTTTGAAACAAAACTGCATTAAAATAATTTGACTTGCGACTCATCTAAGAAAGATATTAAGGGATATTCTTCGATAAATAGAAAATATATGGAAAGCATTAAATAGGGTCTACCTTGAAATAAATGGCCATATCTTCGTCAAAAATTGCCCCATTTCAATTATAAAGGTGTTTTTAGAATTCACTCAATCCTTGAAACAAAACTGCATTAAAATAATTAGACTTCCGACTCATCTAAGAAAGATATTAAGAGATATTCTTCGATTAATAGAAAATATAAGGCAAACATTAAATAGGGTCAACCTTGAAATAAATGGCCATATCTTCGTCAAAAATTGCCACATTTCAATTATAGAGGTGTTTTTAGAATTCCTCAATCTTTGAAACAAAACTGCATTAAAATAATTTGACTTCCGTTCATCTAAGAAAGATATTAAGGGATATTCTTCGAATAATAGAAAATATATGGAAAGCATTAAATAGGGTCTACCTTGAAATAAATGGCCATATCTTCGTCAAAAATTGCCACATTTCAATTATAAAGGTGTTTTTAGAATTCACTTGATCTTTGGAACAAAACTGCATTAAAATAATTTGACTTCCGACTCATCTAAGAAAGATATTAAGGGATATTCTTCGATTAATAGAAAATATAAGCCAAACATTAAATAGGGTCAACCTTGAAATAATTGGCCATATCTTTGTCTCAAATTGCCCCATTTCAATTATAAAGGTGTTTTTAGAATTCACTCAATCTTTGGGACAAAACTGCTTTAAAATAATTTGACTTGCGACTCATCTAAGAAAGATATTAAGGGATATTCTTCGAATAATAGAAAATATATGGAAAGCATTAAATAGGGTCAACCTTGAAATAAATGGCCATATCTTTGTCTCAAATTGCCCCATTTCAATTACAGAGGTGTTTTTAGAATTCACTCAATCTTTGGAACAAAACTGCATTAAAATAATTTGACTTGCGACTCATCTAAGAAAGATATTAAGGGATATTCTTCGATAAATAGAAAATATATGGAAAGCATTAAATAGGGTCAACCTTGAAATAATTGGCCATATCTTCGTCAAAAATTGCTCCATTTCAATTATAAAGGTACTTTTAGATGTCACTTGATCTTTCAAACAAAACTGCATTAAAATAATTTGACTCCCGTTCATCTAAGAAAGATATTAAGGGATATTCTTCGAATAATAGAAAATATATGGAAAGCATTAAATAGGGTCAACCTTGAAATAAATGGCCATATCTTCGTCCAAAATTGCCCCATTTCAATTATAAAGGTGTTTTTAGAATTCACTCGATCTTTGGAACAAAACTGCATTAAAATAATTTGACTTCCGACTCATCTAAGAAAGATATTAAGGGATATTCTTCGATAAATAGAAAATATATGGAAAGCATTAAATAGGGTCTACCTTGAAATAAATGGCCATATCTTCGTCAAAAATTGCCCCATTTCAATTATAAAGAAGTTTTTGGAATTCGCTCGACCTTTGGAACAAAACTGCATTAAAATAAATTGACTTCCGACTCATCTAAGAAAGATATTAAGGGATATTCTTCGAATAATAGAAAATATATGGAAAGCATAAAATAGGGTCTACCTTGAAATAAATGGCCATATCTTCGTCAAAAATTGCCACATTTCAATTATAAAGGTGTTTTTAGAATTCACTCGATCTTTGGAACAAAACTGCATTAAAATAATTTGACTTCCGACTCATCTAAGAAAGATATTAAGGGATATTCTTCGATAAATAGAAAATATATGGAAAGCATTAAATAGGGTCTACCATGAAATAAATGGCCATATCTTTGTCTCAAATTGCCCCATTTCAATTATAGAGGTGTTTTAAGAATTCACTCAATCTTTGGAACAAAACTGCATTAAAATAATTTGACTTCCGACTCATCTAAGAAAGATATTAAGGGATATTCTTCGAATAATAGAAAATTTATGGAAAGCATTAAATAGCATATTAAGGGATACTCTTCGATAAATAGAAAATATATGGAAAGCATTAAATAGGGTCTACCATGAAATAAATGGCCATATCTTCGTCAAAAATTGCCCCATTTCAATTATAAAGGTGTTTTTAGAATTCACTCGATCTTTGGAACAAATCAGCATTAAAATAATTTGACTTCCGACTCATCTAAGAAAGATATTAGGGGATATTCTTCGATTAATAGAAAATATTAGGCAAACATTAAATAGGGCCAACCTTGAAATAAATGGCCATATCTTTGTCTCAAATTGCCCCATTTCAATTATAAAGGTGTTTTTAAAATTCACTCAATCTTTGGAACAAAACTGCATTAAAATAATTTGACTTCCGACTCATCTAAGAAAGATATTAAGGGATATTCTTCGATAAATAGAAAATATATGGAAAGCATTAAATAGGGTCTACCTTGAAATAAATGGCCATATCTTCGTCAAAAATTGCCCCATTTCAATTATAAAGGTGTTTTTAGAATTCACTCGATCTTTGAAACAAAACTGCATTAAAATAATTTGACTTGCGACTCATCTAAGAAAGATATTAAGGGATATTCTTCGATAAATAGAAAATATATGGAAAGCATTAAATAGGGTCTACCTTGAAATAAATGGCCATATCTTCGTCAAAAATTGCCCCATTTCAATTATAAAGGTGTTTTTAGAATTCACTCGATCTTTGGAACAAAACTGCATTAAAATAATTTGACTTCCGACTCATCTAAGAAAGATATTAAGGGATATTGTTGATTAACAGAAAATATATGGAAAGCATTAAATAGGGTCTACCTTGAAATAAATGGCCATATCTTTGTCTCAAATTGCCCCATTTCAATTATAGAGGTGTTTTTAGAATTCACTCAATCTTTGAAACAAAACTGCATTAAAATAATTTGACTTGCGACTCATCTAAGAAAGATATTAAGGGATATTCTTCGAAAAATAGAAAATATATGGAAAGCATTAAATAGCATATTAAGGGAAACTCTTCGATAAATAGAAAATATATGGAAAGCATTAAATAGGGTCTACCATGAAATAAATGGCCATATCTTCGTCAAAAATTGCCCCATTTCAATTATAAAGGTGTTTTTAGAATTCACTCAATCCTTGAAACAAAACTGCATTAAATTAATTTGACTTCCGACTCATCTAAGAAAGATATTAAGGGATATTCTTCGATTAATAGAAAATATAAGCCAAACATTAAATAGGGCCAACCTTGAAATAATTGGCCATATCTTTGTCTCAAATTGCCCCATTTCAATTATAAATGTGTTTTTAGAATTCACTCGATCTTTGGAACAAAACTGCATTAAAATAATTTGACTTCCGACTCATCTAAGAAAGATATTAAGGGATATTCTTCGATAAATAGAAAATATATGGAAAGCATTAAATAGCCATATTTAATTAAAATAATTTGACTTCCGACTCATCTAAGAAAGATATTAAGGGATATTCTTCGAATAATAGAAAATATAAGCCAAACATTAAATAGGGTCTACCTTGAAATAAATGGCCATATCTTCGTCAAAAATTTCCACATTTCAATTATAAAGAAGTTTTTGGAATTCGCTCGATCTTTGGAACAAAACTGCATTAAAATAAATTGACTTCCGACTCATCTAAGAAAGATATTAAGGGATATTCTTCGAATAATAGAAAATATATGGAAAGCATTAAATAGGGTCTACCTTGAAATAAATGGCCATATCTTCGTCAAAAATTGCCACATTTCAATTATAAAGGTGTTTTTAGAATTCACTCGATCTTTGGAACAAAACTGCATTAAAATAATTTGACTTCCGACTCATCTAAGAAAGATATTAAGGGATATTCTTCGATAAATAGAAAATATATGGAAAGCATTAAATAGGGTCTACCATGAAATAAATGGCCATATCTTCGTCAAAAATTGCCCCATTTCAATTATAAAGGTGTTTTTAGAATTCTCTCGATCTTTGGAACAAAACTGCATTAAAATAATTTGACTTCCGACTCATCTAAGAAAGATATTAAGGGATATTCTTCGATAAATAGAAAATATATGGAAAGCATTAAATAGCCATATTTAATTAAAATAATTTGACTTCCGACTCATCTAAGAAAGATATTAAGGGATATTGTTGATTAACAGAAAATATATGGAAAGCATTAAATAGGGTCTACCTTGAAATAATTGGCCATATCTTTGTCTCAGATTGCCCCATTTCAATTATAGAGGTGTTTTTAGAATTCACTCAATCTTTGGAACAAAACTGCATTAAAATAATTTGACTTCCGACTCATCTAAGAAAGATATTAAGGGATATTGTTGATTAACAGAAAATATATGGAAAGCATTAAATAGGGTCTACCTTGAAATAAATGGCCATATCTTTGTCTCAAATTGCCCCATTTCAATTATAGAGGTGTTTTTAGAATTCACTCAATCTTTGAAACAAAACTGCATTAAAATAATTTGACTTGCGACTCATCTAAGAAAGATATTAAGGGATATTCTTCGAAAAATAGAAAATATATGGAAAGCATTAAATAGCATATTAAGGGAAACTCTTCGATAAATAGAAAATATATGGAAAGCATTAAATAGGGTCTACCATGAAATAAATGGCCATATCTTCGTCAAAAATTGCCCCATTTCAATTATAAAGGTGTTTTTAGAATTCACTCAATCCTTGAAACAAAACTGCATTAAAATAATTTGACTTCCGACTCATCTAAGAAAGATATTAAGGGATATTCTTCGATTAATAGAAAATATAAGCCAAACATTAAATAGGGCCAACCTTGAAATAATTGGCCATATCTTTGTCTCAAATTGCCCCATTTCAATTATAAATGTGTTTTTAGAATTCACTCGATCTTTGGAACAAAACTGCATTAAAATAATTTGACTTCCGACTCATCTAAGAAAGATATTAAGGGATATTCTTCGATAAATAGAAAATATATGGAAAGCATTAAATAGCCATATTTAATTAAAATAATTTGACTTCCGACTCATCTAAGAAAGATATTAAGGGATATTCTTCGAATAATAGAAAATATAAGCCAAACATTAAATAGGGTCTACCTTGAAATAAATGGCCATATCTTCGTCAAAAATTGCCACATTTCAATTATAAAGGTGTTTTTAGAATTCACTCGATCTTTGGAACAAAACTGCATTAAAATAATTTGACTTCCGACTCATCTAAGAAAGATATTAAGGGATATTCTTCGATAAATGGAAAATATATGGAAAGCATTAAATAGGGTCTACCATGAAATAAATGGCCATATCTTCGTCAAAAATTGCCCTATTTCAATTATAAAGGTGTTTTTAGAATTCACTTGATCTTTCAAACAAAAGTGCATTAAAATAATTTGACTTCCGTTCATCTAAGAAAGATATTAAGGGATATTCTTCGAATAATAGAAAATATATGGGAGCATTAAATAGGGTCTACCTTGAAATAAATGGCCATATCTTCGTCAAAAATTGCCACATTTAAATTATAAAGGTGTTTTTAGAATTCACTTGATCTTTGAAACAAGACTGCTTTAAAATAATTTGACTTCCGGCTCATCTAAGAAAGATATTAAGGGATATTCTTCGATTAATAGAAAATATAAGCCAAACATTAAATAGGGTCAACCTTGAAATAATTGGCCATATCTTTGTCTCAAATTGCCCCATTTCAATTATAGAGGTGTTTTTAAAATTCACTCAATCTTTGGAACAAAACTGCATTAAAATAATTTGACTTCTGACTCATCTAAGAAAGATATTAAGGGATATTGTTGATTAACAGAAAATATATGGAAAGCATTAAATAGGGTCTACCTTGAAATAAATGGCCATATCTTCGTCCAAAATTGCCCCATTTCAATTATAAAGGTGTTTTTAGAATTCACTCGATCTTTGGAACAAAACTGCATTAAAATAATTTGACTTCCGACTCATCTAAGAAAGATATTAAGGGATATTCTTCGATAAATAGAAAATATATGGAAAGCATTAAATAGGGTCTACCTTGAAATAAATGGCCATATCTTTGTCTCAAATTGCCCCTTTTCAATTATAAAGGTGTTTTTAGAATTCACTTGATCTTTCAAACAAAACTGCATTAAAATAATTTGACTTCCGACTCATCTAAGAAAGATATTAAGGGATATTCTTCGAATAATAAAAAATATATGGAAAGCATTAAATAGGGTCTACCTTGAAATAAATGGCCATATCTTCGTCAAAAATTGCCCCATTTCAATTATAAAGGTGTTTTTAAAATTCTTTGGAACAAAAGTGCATTAAAATAATTTGACTTCCGACTCATCTAAGAAAGATATTAAAAGATATTCTTCGATTAATAGAAAATATATGGAAAGCAATAAATAGGGTCAACCTTGAAATAAATGGCCATATCTTTGTCTCAAATTGCCCCATTTCAATTATAAAGGTGTTTTTAGAATTCACTTGATCTTTCAAACAAAACTGCATTAAAATAATTTGACTTCCGACTCATCTAAGAAAGATATTAAGGGATATTCTTCGATAAATAGAAAATATATGGAAAGCATTAAATAGCCATATTTAATTAAAATAATTTGACTTCCGACTCATCTAAGAAAGATATTAAGGGATATTGTTGATTAACAGAAAATATATGGAAAGCATTAAATAGGGTCTACCTTGAAATAATTGGCCATATCTTTGTCTCAGATTGCCCCATTTCAATTATAGAGGTGTTTTTAGAATTCACTCAATCTTTGGAACAAAACTGCATTAAAATAATTTGACTTCCGACTCATCTAAGAAAGATATTAAGGGATATTGTTGATTAACAGAAAATATATGGAAAGCATTAAATAGGGTCTACCTTGAAATAAATGGCCATATCTTTGTCTCAAATTGCCCCATTTCAATTATAGAGGTGTTTTTAGAATTCACTCAATCTTTGAAACAAAACTGCATTAAAATAATTTGACTTGCGACTCATCTAAGAAAGATATTAAGGGATATTCTTCGAAAAATAGAAAATATATGGAAAGCATTAAATAGCATATTAAGGGAAACTCTTCGATAAATAGAAAATATATGGAAAGCATTAAATAGGGTCTACCATGAAATAAATGGCCATATCTTCGTCAAAAATTGCCCCATTTCAATTATAAAGGTGTTTTTAGAATTCACTCAATCCTTGAAACAAAACTGCATTAAAATAATTTGACTTCCGACTCATCTAAGAAAGATATTAAGGGATATTCTTCGATTAATAGAAAATATAAGCCAAACATTAAATAGGGCCAACCTTGAAATAATTGGCCATATCTTTGTCTCAAATTGCCCCATTTCAATTATAAATGTGTTTTTAGAATTCACTCGATCTTTGGAACAAAACTGCATTAAAATAATTTGACTTCCGACTCATCTAAGAAAGATATTAAGGGATATTCTTCGATAAATAGAAAATATATGGAAAGCATTAAATAGCCATATTTAATTAAAATAATTTGACTTCCGACTCATCTAAGAAAGATATTAAGGGATATTCTTCGAATAATAGAAAATATAAGCCAAACATTAAATAGGGTCTACCTTGAAATAAATGGCCATATCTTCGTCAAAAATTGCCCTATTTCAATTATAAAGGTGTTTTTAGAATTCACTTGATCTTTCAAACAAAACTGCATTAAAATAATTTGACTTCCGTTCATCTAAGAAAGATATTAAGGGATATTCTTCGAATAATAGAAAATATATGGGAGCATTAAATAGGGTCTACCTTGAAATAAATGGCCATATCTTCGTCAAAAATTGCCACATTTCAATTATAAAGGTGTTTTTAGAATTCACTCGATCTTTGGAACAAAACTGCATTAAAATAATTTGACTTCCGACTCATCTAAGAAAGATATTAAGGGATATTCTTCGATAAATGGAAAATATATGGAAAGCATTAAATAGGGTCTACCATGAAATAAATGGCCATATCTTCGTCAAAAATTGCCCTATTTCAATTATAAAGGTGTTTTTAGAATTCACTTGATCTTTCAAACAAAACTGCATTAAAATAATTTGACTTCCGTTCATCTAAGAAAGATATTAAGGGATATTCTTCGAATAATAGAAAATATATGGGAGCATTAAATAGGGTCTACCTTGAAATAAATGGCCATATCTTCGTCAAAAATTGCCACATTTAAATTATAAAGGTGTTTTTAGAATTCACTTGATCTTTGAAACAAGACTGCTTTAAAATAATTTGACTTCCGGCTCATCTAAGAAAGATATTAAGGGATATTCTTCGATTAATAGAAAATATAAGCCAAACATTAAATAGGGTCAACCTTGAAATAATTGGCCATATCTTTGTCTCAAATTGCCCCATTTCAATTATAGAGGTGTTTTTAAATTTCACTCAACCTTTGGAACAAAACTGCATTAAAATAATTTGACTTCTGACTCATCTAAGAAAGATATTAAGGGATATTGGTGATTAACAGAAAATATATGGAAAGCATTAAATAGGGTCTACCTTGAAATAAATGGCCATATCTTCGTCCAAAATTGCCCCATTTCAATTATAAAGGTGTTTTTAGAATTCACTCGATCTTTGGAACAAAACTGCATTAAAATAATTTGACTTCCGACTCATCTAAGAAAGATATTAAGGGATATTCTTCGATAAATAGAAAATATATGGAAAGCATTAAATAGGGTCTACCTTGAAATAAATGGCCATATCTTTGTCTCAAATTGCCCCTTTTCAATTATAAAGGTGTTTTTAGAATTCACTTGATCTTTCAAACAAAACTGCATTAAAATAATTTGACTTCCGACTCATCTAAGAAAGATATTAAGGGATATTCTTCGAATAATAAAAAATATATGGAAAGCATTAAATAGGGTCTACCTTGAAATAAATGGCCATATCTTCGTCAAAAATTGCCCCATTTCAATTATAAAGGTGTTTTTAAAATTCTTTGGAACAAAAGTGCATTAAAATAATTTGACTTCCGACTCATCTAAGAAAGATATTAAAAGACATTCTTCGATTAATAGAAAATATATGGAAAGCAATAAATAGGGTCAACCTTGAAATAAATGGCCATATCTTTGTCTCAAATTGCCCCATTTCAATTATAAAGGTGTTTTTAGAATTCACTTGATCTTTCAAACAAAACTGCATTAAAATAATTTGACTTCCGACTCATCTAAGAAAGATATTAAGGGATATTCTTCGAATAATAGAAAATATATGGAAAGCATTAAATAGGGTCTACCTTGAAATAAATGGCCATATCTTCGTCAAAAATTGCCCCATTTAAATTAAAAAGGTGTTTTTAGAATTCACTCGATCTTTGAAACAAAACTGCATTAAAATAATTTGACTTCCGACTCTTCTAAAAAAGATATTAAGAGATATTCTTCGATTAATAGAAAATATAAGCCAAACATTAAATAGGGTCAACCTTGAAATAATTGGCCATATCTTTGTCTCAAATTGCCCCATTTCAATTATAGAGGTGTTTTTAAAATTCACTCAATCTTTGGAACAAAACTGCATTAAAATAATTTGACTTCTGACTCATCTAAGAAAGATATTAAGGGATATTGTTGATTAACAGAAAATATATGGAAAGCATTAAATAGGGTCTACCTTGAAATAAATGGCCATATCTTCGTCCAAAATTGCCCCATTTCAATTATAAAGGTGTTTTTAGAATTCACTCGATCTTTGGAACAAAACTGCATTAAAATAATTTGACTTCCGACTCATCTAAGAAAGATATTAAGGGATATTCTTCGATAAATAGAAAATATATGGAAAGCATTAAATAGGGTCTACCTTGAAATAAATGGCCATATCTTTGTCTCAAATTGCCCCTTTTCAATTATAAAGGTGTTTTTAGAATTCACTTGATCTTTCAAACAAAACTGCATTAAAATAATTTGACTTCCGACTCATCTAAGAAAGATATTAAGGGATATTCTTCGAATAATAAAAAATATATGGAAAGCATTAAATAGGGTCTACCTTGAAATAAATGGCCATATCTTCGTCAAAAATTGCCCCATTTCAATTATAAAGGTGTTTTTAAAATTCTTTGGAACAAAAGTGCATTAAAATAATTTGACTTCCGACTCATCTAAGAAAGATATTAAAAGATATTCTTCGATTAATAGAAAATATATGGAAAGCAATAAATAGGGTCAACCTTGAAATAAATGGCCATATCTTTGTCTCAAATTGCCCCATTTCAATTATAAAGGTGTTTTTAGAATTCACTTGATCTTTCAAACAAAACTGCATTAAAATAATTTGACTTCCGACTCATCTAAGAAAGATATTAAGGGATATTCTTCGAATAATAGAAAATATATGGAAAGCATTAAATAGGGTCTACCTTGAAATAAATGGCCATATCTTCGTCAAAAATTGCCCCATTTAAATTATAAAGGTGTTTTTAGAATTCACTCGATCTTTGAAACAAAACTGCATTAAAATAATTTGACTTCCGACTCATCTAAAAAAGATATTAAGAGATATTCTTCGATTAATAGAAAATATAAGCCAAACATTAAATAGGGTCAACCTTGAAATAAATGGCCATATCTTTGTCTCAAATTGGCCAATTTCAATTATAAAGGTGTTTTTAGAATTCACTTGATCTTTGAAACAAAAGTGCATTAAAATAATTTGACTTCCGACTCATCTAAGAAAGATATTAAGGGATATTCTTCGATTAATAGAAAATATAAGGCAAACATTAAATAGGGTCAACCTTGAAATAATTGGCCATATCTTTGTCTCAAATTGCCCCATTTCAATTATAGAAGTGTTTTTAGAATTCACTCAATCTTTGAAACAAAACTGCATTAAAATAATTTGACTTTCGACTCATCTAAGAAAGATATTAAGGGATATTGTTGATTAACAGAAAATATATGGAAAGCATTAAATAGGGTCTACCTTGAAATAAATGGCCATATCTTCGTCCAAAATTGCCCCATTTCAATTATAAAGGTGTTTTTAGAATTCACTCGATCTTTGGAACAAAACTGCATTAAAATAATTTGACTTCCGACTCATCTAAGAAAGATATTAAGGGATATTCTTCGATAAATAGAAAATATATGGAAATCATTATATAGGGTCTACCTTGAAATAAATGGCCATATCTTCGTCAAAAATTGCCCCATTTCAATTATAAAGAAGTTTTTGGAATTCGCTCGATCTTTGGAACAAAACTGCATTAAAATAATTTGACTTCCGACTCATCTAAAAAGGTATTAAGGGATATTCTTCGATAAATAGAAAATATGTGGAAAGCATTAAATAGGGTCTACCTTGAAATAAATGGCCATATCTTCGTCAAAATTTGCCACATTTCAATTATAAAGGTGTTTATAGAATTCTCTCGATCTTTGAAACAAAACTGCATTAAAATAATTTGACTTCCGACTCATCTAAGAAAGATATTAAGGGATATTCTTCGATTAATAGAAAATATATGCCAAACATTAAATTGGGTCAACCTTGAAATAATTGGCCATATCTTTGTCTCAAATTGCCCCATTTCAATTATAGAGGTGTTTTTAGAATTCACTCAATCTTTGGAACAAAACTGCATTAAAATAATTTGACTTTCGACTCATCTAAGAAAGATATTAAGGGATATTCTTGATTAACAGAAAATATATGGAAAGCATTAAATAGGGTCTACCATAAAATAAATGGCCATATCTCCGTCAAAAATTGCCCCATTTCAATTATAAAGGTGTTTTTAGAAATCAGTCGATCTTTGGAACAAAACTGCATTAAAATAATTTGACTTCCGACTCATCTAAGAAAGATATTAAGAGATATTCTTCGATTAATAGAAAATATAAGGCAAACATTAAATAGGGTCAACCTTGAAATAAATGGCCATATCTTTGTCTCAAATTGGCCCATTTCAATTATAAAGGTGTTTTTAGAATTCACTCAATCTTTGGAACAAAACTACATTAAAATAATTTGACTTCCGACTCATCTAAGAAAGATATTAAGGGATATTGTTGATTAACAGAAAATATATGGAAAGCATTAAATAGGGTCTACATTGAAATAAATGGCCATATCTTCGTCCAAAATTGCCCCATTTCAATTATAAAGGTGTTTTTAGAATTCACTCGATCTTTGGAACAAAACTGCACTAAAATAATTTGACTTCCGACTCATCTAAGAAAGATATTAAGGGATATTCTTCGAATAATAGAAAATATATGGAAAGCATTAAATAGGGTCTACCTTGAAATAAATGGCCATATCTTCGTCAAAAATTGCCCCATTTCAATTATAAAGGTGTTTTTAGAATTCTTTGGAATAAAAATGCATTAAAATAATTTGACTTCCGACTCATCTAAGAAAGATATTAAGGGATATTCTTCGAATAATAGAAAATATATGGAAAGCATTAAATAGGGTCTACCTTGAAATAAATGGCCATATCTTCGTCAAAAATTGCCCCATTTTAATTATAAAGTTGTTTTTGGAATTCGCCTGATCTTTGGAACAAAACTGCATTAAAATAATTTGACTTCCGACTCATCTAAGAAAGGAATTAAGGGATATTCTTCGATAAATAGAAAATATATGGAAAGTATTAAATAGGGTCTACCATGAAATAAATGGCCATATCTTCGTCAAAAATTGCCCCATTTCAATTATAAAGGTGGAAAGTATTAAATAGGGTCTACCATGAAATAAATGGCCATATCTTCGTCAAAAATTGCCCCATTTCAATTATAAAGGTGTTTTTAAAATTCACTTGATCTTTCAAACAAAACTGCATTAAAATAATTTGACTTCCGACTCATCTAAGAAAGATATTAAGGGATATTCTTCGAATAATAGAAAATATATGGAAAGCATTAAATAGGGTCTACCTTGAAATAAATGGCCATATCTTCGTCAAAAATTGCCCCATTTTAATTATAAAGTTGTTTTTGGAATTCGCCTGATCTTTGGAACAAAACTGCATTAAAATAATTTGACTTCCGACTCATATAAGAAAGATATTAGGGATATTCTTCGAATAATAGAAAATATATGGAAAGCATTAAATAGGGTCTACCTTGAAATAAATGGCCATATCTTCGTCAAAAATTGCCCCATTTTAATTATAAAGTCGTTTTTGGAATTCGCCTGATCTTTGGAACAAAACTGCATTAAAATAATTTGACTTCCGACTCATCTAAGAAAGATATTAAGGGATATTCTTCGATAAATAGAAAATATATGGAAAGCATTAAATAGGGTCTACCTTGAAAAAAATAGCCATATCTTCGTCAAAAATTGCCCCATTGCAATTATAAAGGTGTTTTTAGAATTCACTTGATGTTTATAACAAAACTTCATTAAAATAATTTGACTTCCGTTCATCTAAGAAAGATATTAAGGGATATTCTTCGAATAATAGAAAATATATGGAAAGCATTAAATAGGGTCTACCTTGAAATAAATGGCCATATCTTCGTCAAAAATTGCCCCATTTAAATTATAAAGGTATTTTAAGAATTCACTTGATCTTTGAAACAAAACTGCATTAAAATAATTTGACTTCCGACTCATCTAAGAAAGATATTAAGGGATATTCTTCGATTAATAGAAAATATAAGGCAAACATTAAATAGGGTCAACCTTGAAATAATTGGCCATATCTTTGTCTCAAATTGCCCCATTTCAATTATAGAAGTGTTTTTAGAATTCACTCAATCTTTGGAACAAAACTGCATTAAAATAATTTGACTTCCGACTCATCTAAGAAAGATATTAAGGGATATTGTTGATTAACAGAAAATATATGGAAAGCATTAAATAGGGTCTACCTTGAAATAAATGGCCATATCTTCGTCCAAAATTGCCCCATTTCAATTATAAAGGTGTTTTTAGAATTCAATCGATCTTTGGAACAAAACTGCATTAAAATAATTTGACTTCCGACTCATCTAAGAAAGATATTAAGGGATATTCTTCGATAAATAGAAAATATATGGAAAGCATTAAATAGGGTCTACCTTGAATTAAATGGCCATATCTTCGTCAAAAATTGCCCCATTTCAATTATAAAGAAGTTTTTGGAATTCACTCGATCTTTGGAACAAAACTACATTAAAATAATTTGACTTCCGACTCATCTAAGAAAGGTATTAAGGGATATTCTTTGATTAACAGAAAATATATGGAAAGCATTAAATAGGGTCTACCTTGAAATAAATGGCCATATCTTCGTAAAAAATTGCCCCATTTCAATTATAAAGGTGTTTTTAGAATTCACTCGATCTTTGGAACAAAACAGCATTAAAATAATTTGACTTCCGACTCATCTAAGAAAGATATTAAGGGATATTCTTCGATAAATAGAAAATATATGGAAAGCATTAAATAGGGTCTACCATGAAATAAATGGCCATATCTTTGTCAAAAATTGCCCCATTTCAATTATAAAGGTGTTTTTAGAATTCAATCGATCTTTGGAACAAAACTGCATTAAAATAATTTGACTTCCGACTCATCTAAGAAAGATATTAAGAGATATTCTTCGAATAATAGAAAATATAAGGCAAACATTAAATAGGGTCAACCTTGAAATAAATGGCCATATCTTTGTCTCAAATTGCCCCATTTCAATTATAAAGGTGTTTTTAGAATTCACTCAATCTTTGGAACAAAACTGCATTAAAATAATTTGACTTCCGACTCATCTAAGAAAGATATTAAGGGATATTGTTGATTAACAGAAAATACATGGAAAGCATTAAATAGGGTCTACCTTGAAATAAATGGCCATTTCTTCGTCCAAAATTGCCCCATTTCAATTATAAAGGTGTTTTTAGAATTCAATCGATCTTTGAAACAAAACTGCATTAAAATAATTTGACTTCCGACTCATCTAAGAAAGATATTAAGGGATATTCTTCGAATAATAGAAAATATATGGAAAGCATTAAATAGGGTCTACCTTGAAATAAATGGCCATATCTTCGTCAAAAATTGCCCCATTTCAATTATAAAGGTGTTTTTAGAATTCTTTGGAACAATACTGCATTAAAATTAATTGACTTCCGACTCATCTAAGAAAGATATTAAGGGATATTCTTCGATATATAGAAAATATATGGAAAGCATTAAATAGGGTCTACCTTGAAATAAATGGCCATATCTTCGTCAAAAATTGCCCCATTTCAATTATAGAGGTGTTTTTAGAATTCACTCAATCGTTGAAACAAAACTGCATTAAAATAATTTGATTTCCGACTCATCTAAGAAAGGTATTAAGGGATATTCTTCGAATAATAGAAAATATATGGAAAGCATTAAATAGGGTCTACCTTGAAATAAATGGCCATATCTTTGTCTCAAATTGCCCCATTTCAATTATAAAGGTGTTTTTAGAATTCACTTGATCTTTCAAACAAAACTGCATTAAAATAATTTGACTTCTGACTCATCTAAGAAAGATATTAAGGGATATTGTTGATTAACAGAAAATATATGGAAAGCATTAAATAGGGTCTACCTTGAAATAAATGGCCATATCTTCGTCCAAAATTGCCCCATTTCAATTATAAAGGTTTTTTTAGAATTCACTCGATCTTTGGAACAAAACTGCATTAAAATAATTTGACTTCCGACTCATCTAAGAAAGATATTAAGGGATATTCTTCGATAAATAGAAAATATATGGAAAGCATTAAATAGGGTCTACCTTGAAATAACTGGCCATATCTTTGTCTTAAATTGCCCCATTTCAATTATAAAGGTGTTTTTAGAATTCACTTGATCTTTCAAACAAAACTGCATTAAAATAATTTGACTTCCGACTCATCTAAGAAAGATATTAAGGGATATTCTTCGAATAATAGAAAATATATGGAAAGCATTAAATAGGGTCTACCTTGAAATAAATGGCCATATCTTCGTCAAAAATTGCCCCATTTCAATTATAGAAGTGTTTTTAGAATTCTTTGGAACAAAACTGCATTAAAATAATTTGACTTCCGACTCATCTAAGAAAGATATTAAAAGATATTCTTCGATTAATAGAAAATATATGGAAAGCATTAAATAGGGTCAACCTTGAAATAAATGGCCATATCTTTGTCTCAAATTGGCCCATTTCAATTATAAAGGTGTTTATAGAATTCACTTGATCTTTCAAACAAAACTGGATTAAAATAATTTGACTTCTGACTCATCTAAGAAAGATATTAAGGGATATTCTTCGATTAATAGAAAATATAAGGCAAACATTAAATAGGGTCAACCTTGAAATAATTGGCCATATCTTTGTCTCAAATTGCCCCATTTCAATTATAGAAGTGTTTTTAGAATTCACTCAATCTTTGAAACAAAACCGCATTAAAATAATTTGACTTGCGACTCATCTAAGAAAGATATTAAGGGATATTGTTGATTAACAGAAAATATATGGAAAGCATTAAATAGGGTCTACCTTGAAATAAATGGCCATATCTTCGTCCAAAATTGCCCCATTTCAATTATAGAAGTGTTTTTCGAATTCACTCGATCTTTGGAACAAAACTGCATTAAAATAATTTGACTTCCGACTCATCTAAGAAAGATATTAAGGGATATTCTTCGAATAATAGAAAATATATGGAAAGCATTAAATAGGGTCTACCTTGAAACAAATGGCCATATCTTTGTCTCAAATTGCCCCATTTCAATTATAAAGGTGTTTTTAGAATTCACTTGATCTTTCAAACAAAACTGCATTAAAATAATTTGACTTCTGACTCATCTAAGAAAGATATTAAGGGATATTGTTGATTAACAGAAAATATATGGAAAGCATTAAATAGGGTCTACCTTGAAATAAATGGCCATATCTTCGTCAAAAATTGCCCCATTTAAATTATAAAGGTGTTTTTAGAATTCAATCGATCTTTGAAACAAAACTGCATTAAAATAATTTGACTTCCGACTCATCTAAAAAAGATATTAAGAGATATTCTTCGATTAATAGAAAATATAAGCCAAACATTAAATAGGGTCAACCTTGAAATAAATGGCCATATCTTTGTCTCAAATTGGCCCATTTCAATTATAAAGGTGTTTTTAGAATTCACTCGATCTTTAAAACAAAAATGCATTAAAATAGTTTGACTTCCGACTCATCTAAGAAAGATATTAAGGGATATTCTTCGATTAATAGAAAATATAAGGCAAACATTAAATAGGGTCAACCTTGAAATAATTGGCCATATCTTTGTCTCAAATTGCCCCATTTCAATTATAGAAGTGTTTTTAGAATTCACTCAATCTTTGAAACAAAACCGCATTAAAATAATTTGACTTGCGACTCATCTAAGAAAGATATTAAGGGATATTGTTGATTAACAGAAAATATATGGAAAGCATTAAATAGGGTCTACCTTGAAATAAATGGCCATATCTTCGTCCAAAATTGCCCCATTTCAATTATAGAAGTGTTTTTCGAATTCACTCGATCTTTGGAACAAAACTGCATTAAAATAATTTGACTTCCGACTCATCTAAGAAAGATATTAAGGGATATTCTTCGAATAATAGAAAATATATGGAAAGCATTAAATAGGGTCTACCTTGAAACAAATGGCCATATCTTTGTCTCAAATTGCCCCATTTCAATTATAAAGGTGTTTTTAGAATTCACTTGATCTTTCAAACAAAACTGCATTAAAATAATTTGACTTCTGACTCATCTAAGAAAGATATTAAGGGATATTGTTGATTAACAGAAAATATATGGAAAGCATTAAATAGGGTCTACCTTGAAATAAATGGCCATATCTTCGTCAAAAATTGCCCCATTTAAATTATAAAGGTGTTTTTAGAATTCAATCGATCTTTGAAACAAAACTGCATTAAAATAATTTGACTTCCGACTCATCTAAAAAAGATATTAAGAGATATTCTTCGATTAATAGAAAATATAAGCCAAACATTAAATAGGGTCAACCTTGAAATAAATGGCCATATCTTTGTCTCAAATTGGCCCATTTCAATTATAAAGGTGTTTTTAGAATTCACTTGATCTTTGAAACAAAAGTGCATTAAAATAATTTGACTTCCGACTCATCTAAGAAAGATATTAAGGGATATTCTTCGATTAATAGAAAATATAAGGCAAACATTAAATAGGGTCAACCTCGAAATAATTGGCCATATCTTTGTCTCAAATTGCCCCATTTCAATTATAGAAGTGTTTTTAGAATTCACTCAATCTTTGAAACAAAACTGCATTAAAATAATTTGACTTGCGACTCATCTAAGAAAGATATTAAGGGATATTGTTGATTAACAGAAAATATATGGAAAGCATTAAATAGGGTCTACCTTGAAATAAATGGCCATATCTTCGTCCAAAATTGCCCCATTTCAATTATAGAAGTGTTTTTAGAATTCACTCGATCTTTGGAACAAAACTGCATTAAAATAATTTGACTTCCGACTCATCTAAGAAAGATATTAAGGGATATTCTTCGATAAATAAAAAATATATGGAAAGCATTAAATAGGGTCTACCTTGAAATAAATGGCCATATCTTCGTCAAAAATTGCCCCATTTCAATTATAAAGAAGTTTTTGGAATTCGCTCGATCTTTGAAACAAAACTGCATTAAAATAATTTGACTTCCGACTCATCTAAGAAAGGTATTAAGGGATATTCTTCGATAAATAGAAAATATATGGAAAGCATTAAATAGGGTCTACCTTGAAATAAATGGCCATATCTTCGTCAAAAATTGCCACATTTCAATTATAAAGGTGTTTTTAGAATTCACTCGATCTTTGAAACAAAACTGCATTAAAATAATTTGACTTCCGAATCATCTAAGAAAGATATTAAGGGATATTCTTCGATAAATAGAAAATATATGGAAAGCATTAAATAGGGTCTACCTTGAAATAAATGGCCATATCTTCGTCAAAAATTGCCCCATTTCAATTATAAAGAAGTTTTTGGAATTCGCTCGATCTTTGGAACAAAACTGCATTAAAATAATTTGACTTGCGACTCATCTAAGAAAGATATTAAGGGATATTGTTGATTAACAGAAAATATATGGAAAGCATTAAATAGGGTCTACCTTGAAATAAATGGCCATATCTTCGTCCAAAATTGCCCCATTTCAATTATAGAAGTGTTTTTAGAATTCACTTGATCTTTGGAACAAAACTGCATTAAAATAATTTGACTTCCGACTCATCTAAGAAAGATATTAAGGGATATTCTTCGATAAATAGAAAATATATGGAAAGCATTAAATAGGGTCTACCTTGAAATAAATGGCCATATCTTCGTCAAAAATTGCCCCATTTCAATTATAAATAAGTTTTTGGAATTCGCTCGATCTTTGGAACAAAACTGCATTAAAATAATTTGACTTCCGACTCATCTAAGAAAGGTATTAAGGGATATTCTTCGATAAATAGAAAATATATGGAAAGCATTAAATAGGGTCTACCTTGAAATAAATGGCCATATTTTCGTCAAAAATTGCCACATTTCAATTATAAAAGTGTTTATAGAATTCACTCGATCTATGAAACAAAACTGCATTAAAATAATTTGACTTCCGACTCATCTAAGAAAGATATTAAGGGATATTCTTCGATAAATAGAAAATATATGGAAAGCATTAAATAGGGTCTACCTTGAAATAAATGGCCATATCTTCGTCAAAAATTGCTCCATTTCAATTATAAAGGTGTTTTTAGAATTCAATCGATCTTTGGAACAAAACTGCATTAAAATAATTTGACTTCCGACTCATCTAAGAAAGATATTAAGAGATATTCTTCGATTAATAGAAAATATAAGGCAAGCATTAAATAGGGTCAACCTTGAAATAAATGGCCATATCTTCGTCAAAAATTGCCCCATTTCAATTATAAAGGTGTTTTTAGAATTCACTCAATCTTTGGAACAAAACTGCATTAAAATAATTTGACTTCCAACTCATCTAAGAAAGATATTAAGGGATATTGTTGATTAACAGAAAATATATGGAAAGCATTAAATAGGGTCTAGCTTGAAATAAATGGCCATATCTTCGTCCAAAATTGACCCATTTCAATTATACAGGTGTTTTAAGAATTCACTTGATCTTTGAAACAAAACTGCATTAAAATAATTTGACTTCCGACTCATCTAAGAAAGATATTAAGGGATATTCTTCGATTAATTGAAAATATAAGCCAAACATTAAATAGGGTCAACCTTGAAATAATTGGCCATATCTTTGTCTCAAATTGCCCCATTTCAATTATAGAAGTGTTTTTAGAATTCACTCAATCTTTGGAACAAAACTGCATTAAAATAATTTGACTTCCGACTCATCTAAGAAAGATATTAAGGGATAATGTTGATTAACAGAAAATATATGGAAAGCTTTAAATAGGGTCTACCTTGAAATAAATGGCCATATCTTCGTCCAAAATTGCCCCATTTCAATTATAGAAGTGTTTTTCGAATTCACTCGATCTTTGGAACAAAACTGCATTAAAATAATTTGACTTCCGACTCATCTAAGAAAGATATTAAGGGATATTCTTCGAATAATAGAAAATATATGGAAAGCATTAAATAGGGTCTACCTTGAAACAAATGGCCATATCTTTGTCTCAAATTGCCCCATTTCAATTATAAAGGTGTTTTTAGAATTCACTTGATCTTTGAAACAAAACTGCATTAAAATAATTTGACTTCTGACTCATCTAAGAAAGATATTAAGGGATATTGTTGATTAACAGAAAATATATGGAAAGCATTAAATAGGGTCTACCTTGAAATAAATGGCCATATCTTCGTCAAAAATTGCCCCATTTAAATTATAAAGGTGTTTTTAAAATTCAATCGATCTTTGAAACAAAACTGCATTAAAATAATTTGACTTCCGACTCATCTAAAAAAGATATTAAGAGATATTCTTCGATTAATAGAAAATATAAGCCAAACATTAAATAGGGTCAACCTTGAAATAAATGGCCATATCTTTGTCTCAAATTGGCCCATTTCAATTATAAAGGTGTTTTTAGAATTCACTTGATCTTTGAAACAAAAGTGCATTAAAATAATTTGACTTCCGACTCATCTAAGAAAGATATTAGGGGATATTCTTCGATTAATAGAAAATATAAGGCAAACATTAAATAGGGTCAACCTTGAAATAATTGGCCATATCTTTGTCTCAAATTGCCCCATTTCAATTATAGAAGTGTTTTTAGAATTCACTCAATCTTTGAAACAAAAGTGCATTAAAATAATTTGACTTCCGACTCATCTAAGAAAGATATTAAGGGATATTCTTCGATTAATAGAAAATATAAGGCAAACATTAAATAGGGTCAACCTTGAAATAATTGGCCATATCTTTGTCTCAAATTGCCCCATTTCAATTATAGAAGTGTTTTTAGAATTCACTTAATCTTTGAAACAAAACCGCATTAAAATAATTTGACTTGCGACTCATCTAAGAAAGATATTAAGGGATATTGTTGATTAATAGAAAATATATGGAAAGCATTAAATAGGGTCTACCTTGAAATAAATGGCCATATCTTCGTCTCAAATTGGCCCATTTCAATTATAAAGGTGTTTTTAGAATTCACTTGATCTTTGAAACAAAAGTGCATTAAAATAATTTGACTTCCGACTCATCTAAGAAAGATATTAAGGGATATTCTTCGATTAATAGAAAATATAAGGCAAACATTAAATAGGGTCAACCTTGAAATAATTGGCCATATCTTTGTCTCAAATTGCCCCATTTCAATTATAGAAGTGTTTTTAGAATTCACTCAATCTTTGAAACAAAACTGCATTAAAACAATTTGACTTGCGACTCATCTAAGAAAGATATTAAGGGATATTCTTCGATTAATAGAAAATATAAGGCAAACATTAAATAGGGTCAACCTTGAAATAATTGGCCATATCTTTGTCTCAAATTGCCCCATTTCAATTATAGAAGTGTTTTTAGAATTCACTCAATCTTTGAAACAAAACCGCATTAAAATAATTTGACTTGCGACTCATCTAAGAAAGATATTAAGGGATATTGTTGATTAACAGAAAATATATGGAAAGCATTAAATAGGGTCTACCTTGAAATAAATGGCCATATCTTCGTCCAAAATTGCCCCATTTCAATTATAGAAGTGTTTTTCGAATTCACTCGATCTTTGGAACAAAACTGCATTAAAATAATTTGACTTCCGACTCATCTAAGAAAGATATTAAGGGATATTCTTCGAATAATAGAAAATATATGGAAAGCATTAAATAGGGTCTACCTTGAAACAAATGGCCATATCTTTGTCTCAAATTGCCCCATTTCAATTATAAATGTGTTTTTAGAATTCACTTGATCTTTCAAACAAAACTGCATTAAAATAATTTGACTTCTGACTCATCTAAGAAAGATATTAAGGGATATTGTTGATTAACAGAAAATATATGGAAAGCATTAAATAGGGTCTACCTTGAAATAAATGGCCATATCTTCGTCAAAAATTGCCCCATTTAAATTATAAAGGTGTTTTTAGAATTCAATCGATCTTTGAAACAAAACTGCATTAAAATAATTTGACTTCCGACTCATCTAAAAAAGATATTAAGAGATATTCTTCGATTAATAGAAAATATAAGCCAAACATTAAATAGGGTCAACCTTGAAATAAATGGCCATATCTTTGTCTCAAATTGGCCCATTTCAATTATAGAGGTGTTTTTAGAATTCACTTGATCTTTGAAACAAAACTGCATTAAAATAATTTGACTTCCGACTCATCTAAGAAAGATATTAAGGGATATTCTTCGATTAATAGAAAATATAAGGCAAACATTAAATAGGGTCAACCTTGAAATAATTGGCCATATCTTTGTCTCAAATTGCCCCATTTCAATTATAGAAGCGTTTTTAGAATTCACTCAATCTTTGAAACAAAACTGCATTAAAACAATTTGACTTGCGACTCATCTAAGAAAGATATTAAGGGATATTGTTGATTAACAGAAAATATATGGAAAGCATTAAATAGGGTCAACCTTGAAATAAATGGCCATATCTTCGTCCAAAATTGCCCCATTTCAATTATAGAAGTGTTTTTTGAATTCACTCGATCTTTGGAACAAAACTGCATTAAAATAATTTGACTTGCGACTCATCTAAGAAAGATATTAAGGGATATTCTTCGAATAATAGAAAATATATGGAAAGCATTAAATAGGGTCTACCTTGAAACAAATGGCCATATCTTTGTCTCAAATTGCCCCATTTCAATTATAAAGGTGTTTTTAGAATTCACTTGATCTTTGAAACAAAACTGCATTAAAATAATTTGACTTCTGACTCATCTAAGAAAGATATTAAGGGATATTGTTGATTAATAGAAAATATAAGCCAAACATTAAATAGGGTCAACCTTGAAATAAATGGCCATATCTTTGTCTCAAATTGCCCCATTTAAATTATAAAGGTGTTTTTAGAATTCAATCGATCTTTGAAACAAAACTGCATTAAAATAATTTGACTTCCGACTCATCTAAAAAAGATATTAAGAGATATTCTTCGATTAATAGAAAATATAAGCCAAACATTAAATAGGGTCAACCTTGAAATAAATGGCCATATCTTCGTCTCAAATTGGCCCATTTCAATTATAAAGGTGTTTTTAGAATTCACTTGATCTTTGAAACAAAAGTGCATTAAAATAATTTGACTTCCGACTCATCTAAGAAAGATATTAAGGGATATTCTTCGATTAATAGAAAATATAAGGCAAACATTAAATAGGGTCAACCTTGAAATAATTGGCCATATCTTTGTCTCAAATTGCCCCATTTCAATTATAGAAGTGTTTTTAGAATTCACTCAATCTTTGAAACAAAACTGCATTAAAACAATTTGACTTGCGACTCATCTAAGAAAGATATTAAGGGATATTGTTGATTAACAGAAAATATATGGAAAGCATTAAATAGGGTCTACCTTGAAATAAATGGCCATATCTTCGTCCAAAATTGCCCCATTTCAATTATAGAAGTGTTTTTAGAATTCACTCGATCTTTGGAACAAAACTGCATTAAAATAATTTGACTTCCGACTCATCTAAGAAAGATATTAAGGGATATTCTTCGATAAATAAAAAATATATGGAAAGCATTAAATAGGGTCTACCTTGAAATAAATGGCCATATCTTCGTCAAAAATTGCCCCATTTCAATTATAAAGAAGTTTTTGGAATTCGCTCGATCTTTGAAACAAAACTGCATTAAAATAATTTGACTTCCGACTCATCTAAGAAAGGTATTAAGGGATATTCTTCGATAAATAGAAAATATATGGAAAGCATTAAATAGGGTCTACCTTGAAATAAATGGCCATATCTTCGTCAAAAATTGCCACATTTCAATTATAAAGGTGTTTATAGAATTCACTCGATCTTTGAAACAAAACTGCATTAAAATAATTTGACTTCCGAATCATCTAAGAAAGATATTAAGGGATATTCTTCGATAAATAGAAAATATATGGAAAGCATTAAATAGGGTCTACCTTGAAATAAATGGCCATATCTTCGTCAAAAATTGCCCCATTTCAATTATAAAGAAGTTTTTGGAATTCGCTCGATCTTTGGAACAAAACTGCATTAAAATAATTTGACTTGCGACTCATCTAAGAAAGATATTAAGGGATATTGTTGATTAACAGAAAATATATGGAAAGCATTAAATAGGGTCTACCTTGAAATAAATGGCCATATCTTCGTCCAAAATTGCCCCATTTCAATTATAGAAGTGTTTTTCGAATTCACTCGATCTTTGGAACAAAACTGCATTAAAATAATTTGACTTCCGACTCATCTAAGAAAGATATTAAGGGATATTCTTCGAATAATAGAAAATATATGGAAAGCATTAAATAGGGTCTACCTTGAAATAAATGGCCATATCTTCGTCAAAAATTGCCCCATTTCAATTATAAATAAGTTTTTGGAATTCGCTCGATCTTTGGAACAAAACTGCATTAAAATGATTTGACTTCCGACTCATCTAAGAAAGATATTAAGGGATATTCTTCGATAAATAGAAAATATATGGAAAGCATTAAATAGGGTCTACCTTGAAATAAATGGCCATATCTTCGTCAAAAATTGCCACATTTCAATTATAAAAGTGTTTATAGAATTCACTCGATCTATGAAACAAAACTGCATTAAAATAATTTGACTTCCGACTCATCTAAGAAAGATATTAAGGGATATTCTTCGATAAATAGAAAATATATGGAAAGCATTAAATAGGGTCTACCATGAAATAAATGGCCATATCTTCGTCAAAAATTGCTCCATTTCAATTATAAAGGTGTTTTTAGAATTCAATCGATCTTTGGAACAAAACTGCATTAAAATAATTTGACTTCCGACTCATCTAAGAAAGATATTAAGAGATATTCTTCGATTAATAGAAAATATAAGGCAAGCATTAAATAGGGTCAACCTTGAAATAAATGGCCATATCTTCGTCAAAAATTGCCCCATTTCAATTATAAAGGTGTTTTTGGAATTCACTCAATCTTTGGAACAAAACTGCATTAAAATAATTTGACTTCCAACTCATCTAAGAAAGATATTAAGGGATATTGTTGATTAACAGAAAATATATGGAAAGCATTAAATAGGGTCTACCTTGAAATAAATGGCCATATCTTCGTCCAAAATTGACCCATTTCAATTATACAGGTGTTTTAAGAATTCACTTGATCTTTGAAACAAAACTGCATTAAAATAATTTGACTTCCGACTCATCTAAGAAAGATATTAAGGGATATTCTTCGATTAATTGAAAATATAAGCCAAACATTAAATAGGGTCAACCTTGAAATAATTGGCCATATCTTTGTCTCAAATTGCCCCATTTCAATTATAGAAGTGTTTTTAGAATTCACTCAATCTTTGGAACAAAACTGCATTAAAATAATTTGACTTCCGACTCATCTAAGAAAGATATTAAGGGATATTGTTGATTAACAGAAAATATATGGAAAGCTTTAAATAGGGTCTACCTTGAAATAAATGGCCATATCTTCGTCCAAAATTGCCCCATTTCAATTATAGAAGTGTTTTTCGAATTCACTCGATCTTTGGAACAAAACTGCATTAAAATAATTTGACTTCCGACTCATCTAAGAAAGATATTAAGGGATATTCTTCGAATAATAGAAAATATATGGAAAGCATTAAATAGGGTCTACCTTGAAACAAATGGCCATATCTTTGTCTCAAATTGCCCCATTTCAATTATAAAGGTGTTTTTAGAATTCACTTGATCTTTGAAACAAAACTGCATTAAAATAATTTGACTTCTGACTCATCTAAGAAAGATATTAAGGGATATTGTTGATTAACAGAAAATATATGGAAAGCATTAAATAGGGTCTACCTTGAAATAAATGGCCATATCTTCGTCAAAAATTGCCCCATTTAAATTATAAAGGTGTTTTTAAAATTCAATCGATCTTTGAAACAAAACTGCATTAAAATAATTTGACTTCCGACTCATCTAAAAAAGATATTAAGAGATATTCTTCGATTAATAGAAAATATAAGCCAAACATTAAATAGGGTCAACCTTGAAATAAATGGCCATATCTTTGTCTCAAATTGGCCCATTTCAATTATAAAGGTGTTTTTAGAATTCACTTGATCTTTGAAACAAAAGTGCATTAAAATAATTTGACTTCCGACTCATCTAAGAAAGATATTAGGGGATATTCTTCGATTAATAGAAAATATAAGGCAAACATTAAATAGGGTCAACCTTGAAATAATTGGCCATATCTTTGTCTCAAATTGCCCCATTTCAATTATAGAAGTGTTTTTAGAATTCACTCAATCTTTGAAACAAAAGTGCATTAAAATAATTTGACTTCCGACTCATCTAAGAAAGATATTAAGGGATATTCTTCGATTAATAGAAAATATAAGGCAAACATTAAATAGGGTCAACCTTGAAATAATTGGCCATATCTTTGTCTCAAATTGCCCCATTTCAATTATAGAAGTGTTTTTAGAATTCACTTAATCTTTGAAACAAAACCGCATTAAAATAATTTGACTTGCGACTCATCTAAGAAAGATATTAAGGGATATTGTTGATTAACAGAAAATATATGGAAAGCATTAAATAGGGTCTACCTTGAAATAAATGGCCATATCTTCGTCTCAAATTGGCCCATTTCAATTATAAAGGTGTTTTTAGAATTCACTTGATCTTTGAAACAAAAGTGCATTAAAATAATTTGACTTCCGACTCATCTAAGAAAGATATTAAGGGATATTCTTCGATTAATAGAAAATATAAGGCAAACATTAAATAGGGTCAACCTTGAAATAATTGGCCATATCTTTGTCTCAAATTGCCCCATTTCAATTATAGAAGTGTTTTTAGAATTCACTCAATCTTTGAAACAAAACTGCATTAAAACAATTTGACTTGCGACTCATCTAAGAAAGATATTAAGGGATATTCTTCGATTAATAGAAAATATAAGGCAAACATTAAATAGGGTCAACCTTGAAATAATTGGCCATATCTTTGTCTCAAATTGCCCCATTTCAATTAAAGAAGTGTTTTTAGAATTCACTCAATCTTTGAAACAAAACCGCATTAAAATAATTTGACTTGCGACTCATCTAAGAAAGATATTAAGGGATATTGTTGATTAACAGAAAATATATGGAAAGCATTAAATAGGGTCTACCTTGAAATAAATGGCCATATCTTCGTCCAAAATTGCCCCATTTCAATTATAGAAGTGTTTTTCGAATTCACTCGATCTTTGGAACAAAACTGCATTAAAATAATTTGACTTCCGACTCATCTAAGAAAGATATTAAGGGATATTCTTCGAATAATAGAAAATATATGGAAAGCATTAAATAGGGTCTACCTTGAAACAAATGGCCATATCTTTGTCTCAAATTGCCCCATTTCAATTATAAATGTGTTTTTAGAATTCACTCGATCTTTCAAACAAAACTGCATTAAAATAATTTGACTTCTGACTCATCTAAGAAAGATATTAAGGGATATTGTTGATTAACAGAAAATATATGGAAAGCATTAAATAGGGTCTACCTTGAAATAAATGGCCATATCTTCGTCAAAAATTGCCCCATTTAAATTATAAAGGTGTTTTTAGAATTCAATCGATCTTTGAAACAAAACTGCATTAAAATAATTTGACTTCCGACTCATCTAAAAAAGATATTAAGAGATATTCTTCGATTAATAGAAAATATAAGCCAAACATTAAATAGGGTCAACCTTGAAATAAATGGCCATATCTTTGTCTCAAATTGGCCCATTTCAATTATAGAGGTGTTTTTAGAATTCACTTGATCTTTGAAACAAAAGTGCTTTAAAATAATTTGACTTCCGACTCATCTAAGAAAGATATTAAGGGATATTCTTCGATTAATAGAAAATATAAGGCAAACATTAAATAGGGTCAACCTTGAAATAATTGGCCATATCTTTGTCTCAAATTGCCCCATTTCAATTATAGAAGCGTTTTTAGAATTCACTCAATCTTTGAAACAAAACTGCATTAAAACAATTTGACTTGCGACTCATCTAAGAAAGATATTAAGGGATATTGTTGATTAACAGAAAATATATGGAAAGCATTAAATAGGGTCAACCTTGAAATAAATGGCCATATCTTTGTCTCAAATTGCCCCATTTCAATTATAGAAGTGTTTTTAGAATTCACTTGATCTTTGGAACAAAACCGCATTAAAATAATTTGACTTGCGACTCATCTAAGAAAGATATTAAGGGATATTGTTGATTAACAGAAAATATATGGAAAGCATTAAATAGGGTCTACCTTGAAATAAATGGCCATATCTTCGTCTCAAATTGGCCCATTTCAATTATAAAGGTGTTTTTAGAATTCACTTGATCTTGGAAACAAAAGTGCATTAAAATAATTTGACTTCCGACTCATCTAAGAAAGATATTAAGGGATATTCTTCGATTAATAGAAAATATAAGGCAAACATTAAATAGGGTCAACCTTGAAATAATTGGCCATATCTTTGTCTCAAATTGCCCCATTTCAATTATAGAAGTGTTTTTAGAATTCACTCAATCTTTGAAACAAAACTGCATTAAAACAATTTGACTTGCGACTCATCTAAGAAAGATATTAAGGGATATTCTTCGATTAATAGAAAATATAAGGCAAACATTAAATAGGGTCAACCTTGAAATAATTGGCCATATCTTTGTCTCAAATTGCCCCATTTCAATTAAAGAAGTGTTTTTAGAATTCACTCAATCTTTGAAACAAAACCGCATTAAAATAATTTGACTTGCGACTCATCTAAGAAAGATATTAAGGGATATTGTTGATTAACAGAAAATATATGGAAAGCATTAAATAGGGTCTACCTTGAAATAAATGGCCATATCTTCGTCCAAAAATTGCCCCATTTCAATTATAGAAGTGTTTTTCGAATTCACTCGATCTTTGGAACAAAACTGCATTAAAATAATTTGACTTCCGACTCATCTAAGAAAGATATTAAGGGATATTCTTCGAATAATAGAAAATATATGGAAAGCATTAAATAGGGTCTACCTTGAAACAAATGGCCATATCTTTGTCTCAAATTGCCCCATTTCAATTATAAATGTGTTTTTAGAATTCACTCGATCTTTCAAACAAAACTGCATTAAAATAATTTGACTTCTGACTCATCTAAGAAAGATATTAAGGGATATTGTTGATTAACAGAAAATATATGGAAAGCATTAAATAGGGTCTACCTTGAAATAAATGGCCATATCTTCGTCAAAAATTGCCCCATTTAAATTATAAAGGTGTTTTTAGAATTCAATCGATCTTTGAAACAAAACTGCATTAAAATAATTTGACTTCCGACTCATCTAAAAAAGATATTAAGAGATATTCTTCGATTAATAGAAAATATAAGCCAAACATTAAATAGGGTCAACCTTGAAATAAATGGCCATATCTTTGTCTCAAATTGGCCCATTTCAATTATAGAGGTGTTTTTAGAATTCACTTGATCTTTGAAACAAAAGTGCATTAAAATAATTTGACTTCCGACTCATCTAAGAAAGATATTAAGGGATATTCTTCGATTAATAGAAAATATAAGGCAAACATTAAATAGGGTCAACCTTGAAATAATTGGCCATATCTTTGTCTCAAATTGCCCCATTTCAATTATAGAAGCGTTTTTAGAATTCACTCAATCTTTGAAACAAAACTGCATTAAAACAATTTGACTTGCGACTCATCTAAGAAAGATATTAAGGGATATTGTTGATTAACAGAAAATATATGGAAAGCATTAAATAGGGTCTACCTTGAAATAAATGGCCATATCTTTGTCTCAAATTGCCCCATTTCAATTATAAAGGTGTTTTTAGAATTCACTTGATCTTTGAAACAAAACTGCATTAAAATAATTTGACTTCCGACTCATCTAAGAAAGATATTAAGGGATATTCTTCGAATAATAGAAAATATATGGAAAGCATTAAATAGGGTCTACCTTGAAACAAATGGCCATATCTTTGTCTCAAATTGCCCCATTTCAATTATAAATGTGTTTTTAGAATTCACTCGATCTTTCAAACAAAACTGCATTAAAACAATTTGACTTGCGACTCATCTAAGAAAGATATTAAGGGATATTGTTGATTAACAGAAAATATATGGAAAGCATTAAATAGGGTCTACCTTGAAATAAATGGCCATATCTTTGTCTCAAATTGCCCCATTTAAATTATAAAGGTGTTTTTAGAATTCAATCGATCTTTGAAACAAAACTGCATTAAAATAATTTGACTTCCGACTCATCTAAAAAAGATATTAAGGGATATTCATTAAATAGAAAATATATTGAAAGCATTAAATAGGGTCTACCTTGAAACAAATGGCCATATCTTTGTCTCAAATTGCCCCATTTCAATTATAAAGGTGTTTTTAGAATTCACTTGATCTTTGAAACAAAACTGCATTAAAATAATTTGACTTCTGACTCATCTAAGAAAGATATTAAGGGATATTGTTGATTAACAGAAAATATATGGAAAGCATTAAATAGGGTCTACCTTGAAATAAATGGCCATATCTTCGTCAAAAATTGCCCCATTTCAATTATAAAGGTGTTTTTAGAATTCAATCGATCTTTGGAACAAAACTGCATTAAAATAATTTGACTTCCGACTCATCTAAAAAAGATATTAAGAGATATTCTTCGATTAATAGAAAATATAAGCCAAACATTAAATAGGGTCAACCTTGAAATAAATGGCCATATCTTCGTCTCAAATTGGCCCATTTCAATTATAAAGGTGTTTTTAGAATTCACTTGATCTTTGAAACAAAAGTGCATTAAAATAATTTGACTTCCGACTCATCTAAGAAAGATATTAAGGGATATTCTTCGATTAATAGAAAATATAAGGCAAACATTAAATAGGGTCAACCTTGAAATAATTGGCCATATCTTTGTCTCAAATTGCCCCATTTCAATTATAGAAGTGTTTTTAGAATTCACTCAATCTTTGAAACAAAACTGCATTAAAACAATTTGACTTGCGACTCATCTAAGAAAGATATTAAGGGATATTCTTCGATTAATAGAAAATATAAGGCAAACATTAAATAGGGTCAACCTTGAAATAATTGGCCATATCTTTGTCTCAAATTGCCCCATTTCAATTATAGAAGTGTTTTTAGAATTCACTCAATCTTTGAAACAAAACCGCATTAAAATAATTTGACTTGCGACTCATCTAAGAAAGATATTAAGGGATATTGTTGATTAACAGAAAATATATGGAAAGCATTAAATAGGGTCTACCTTGAAATAAATGGCCATATCTTCGTCCAAAATTGCCCCATTTCAATTATAGAAGTGTTTTTCGAATTCACTCGATCTTTGGAACAAAACTGCATTAAAATAATTTGACTTCCGACTCATCTAAGAAAGATATTAAGGGATATTCTTCGAATAATAGAAAATATATGGAAAGCATTAAATAGGGTCTACCTTGAAACAAATGGCCATATCTTTGTCTCAAATTGCCCCATTTCAATTATAAAGGTGTTTTTAGAATTCACTTGATCTTTCAAACAAAACTGCATTAAAATAATTTGACTTCCGACTCATCTAAGAAAGATATTAAGGGATATTGTTGATTAACAGAAAATATATGGAAAGCATTAAATAGGGTCTACCTTGAAATAAATGGCCATATCTTCGTCAAAAATTGCCCCATTTAAATTATAAAGGTGTTTTTAGAATTCAATCGATCTTTGGAACAAAACTGCATTAAAAAAATTTGACTTCCGACTCATCTAAAAAAGATATTAAGAGATATTCTTCGATTAATAGAAAATATAAGCCAAACATTAAATAGGGTCAACCTTGAAATAAATGGCCATATCTTCGTCTCAAATTGGCCCATTTCAATTATAAAGGTGTTTTTAGAATTCACTTGATCTTTGAAACAAAAGTGCATTAAAATAATTTGACTTCCGACTCATCTAAGAAAGATATTAAGGGATATTCTTCGATTAATAGAAAATATAAGGCAAACATTAAATAGGGTCAACCTTGAAATAATTGGCCATATCTTTGTCTCAAATTGCCCCATTTCAATTATAGAAGTGTTTTTAGAATTCACTCAATCTTTGAAACAAAACTGCATTAAAACAATTTGACTTGCGACTCATCTAAGAAAGATATTAAGGGATATTCTTCGATTAATAGAAAATATAAGGCAAACATTAAATAGGGTCAACCTTGAAATAATTGGCCATATCTTTGTCTCAAATTGCCCCATTTCAAATATAGAAGTGTTTTTAGAATTCACTCAATCTTTGAAACAAAACCGCATTAAAATAATTTGACTTGCGACTCATCTAAGAAAGATATTAAGGGATATTGTTGATTAACAGAAAATATATGGAAAGCATTAAATAGGGTCTACCTTGAAATAAATGGCCATATCTTCGTCCAAAATTGCCCCATTTCAATTATAGAAGTGTTTTTCGAATTCACTCGATCTTTGGAACAAAACTGCATTAAAATAATTTGACTTCCGACTCATCTAAGAAAGATATTAAGGGATATTCTTCGAATAATAGAAAATATATGGAAAGCATTAAACAGGGTCTACCTTGAAACAAATGGCCATATCTTTGTCTCAAATTGCCCCATTTCAATTATAAAGGTGTTTTTAGAATTCACTTGATCTTTCAAACAAAACTGCATTAAAATAATTTGACTTCTGACTCACCTAAGAAAGATATTAAGGGATATTGTTGATTAACAGAAAATATATGGAAAGCATTAAATAGGGTCTACCTTGAAATAAATGGCCATATCTTCGTCAAAAATTGCCCCATTTAAATTATAAAGGTGTTTTTAGAATTCAATCGATCTTTGAAACAAAACTGCATTAAAATAATTTGACTTCCGACTCATCTAAGAAAGATATTAAGGGATATTCTTCGATAAATAGAAAATATATGGAAAGCATTAAATAGGGTCTACCTTGAAATAAATGGCCATATCTTCGTCAAAAATTGCCCCATTTCAATTATAAAGAAGTTTTTGGAATTCGCTCGATCTTTGGAACAAAACTGCATTAAAATAATTTGACTTGCGACTCATCTAAGAAAGATATTAAGGGATATTGTTGATTAACAGAAAATATATGGAAAGCATTAAATAGGGTCTACCTTGAAATAAATGGCCATATCTTCGTCAAAAATTGCCCCATTTAAATTATAAAGGTGTTTTTAGAATTCAATCGATCTTTGAAACAAAACAGCATTAAAATAATTTGACTTCCGACTCATCTAAGAAAGATATTAAGGGATATTCTTCGATAAATAAAAAATATATGGAAAGCATTAAATAGGGTCTACCTTGAAATAAATGGCCATATCTTCGTCAAAAATTGCCCCATTTCAATTATAAAGAAGTTTTTGGAATTCACTCGATCTTTGAAACAAAACTGCATTAAAATAATTTGACTTCCGACTCATCTAAGAAAGGTATTAAGGGATATTCTTCGATAAATAGAAAATATATGGAAAGCATTAAATAGGGTCTACCTTGAAATAAATGGCCATATCTTCGTCAAAAATTGCCCCATTTCAATTATAAAGGTGTTTATAGAATTCACTCGATCTTTGAAACAAAACTGCATTAAAATAATTTGACTTCCGACTCATCTAAGAAAGATATTAAGGGATATTCTTCGATAAATAGAAAATATATGGAAAGCATTAAATAGGGTCTACCTTGAAATAAATGGCCATATCTTCGTCAAAAATTGCTCCATTTCAATTATAAAGAAGTTTTTGGAATTCGCTCGATCTTTGGAACAAAACTGCATTAAAATAATTTGACTTGCGACTCATCTAAGAAAGATATTAAGGGATATTGTTGATTAACAGAAAATATATGGAAAGCATTAAATAGGGTCTACCTTGAAATAAATGGCCATATCTTCGTCCAAAATTGCCCCATTTCAATTATAGAAGTGTTTTTAGAATTCACTCGATCTTTGGAACAAAACTGCATTAAAATAATTTGACTTCCGACTCATCTAAAAAAGATATTAAGAGATATTCTTCGATTAATAGAAAATATAAGCCAAACATTAAATAGGGTCAACCTTGAAATAAATGGCCATATCTTCGTCTCAAATTGGCCCATTTCAATTATAAAGGTGTTTTTAGAATTCACTTGATATTTGAAACAAAAGTGCATTAAAATAATTTGACTTCCGACTCATCTAAGAAAGATATTAAGGGATATTCTTCGATTAATAGAAAATATAAGGCAAACATTAAATAGGGTCAACCTTGAAATAATTGGCCATATCTTTGTCTCAAATTGCCCCATTTCAATTATAGAAGCGTTTTTAGAATTCACTCAATCTTTGAAACAAAACTGCATTAAAACAATTTGACTTGCGACTCATCTAAGAAAGATATTAAGGGATATTGTTGATTAACAGAAAATATATGGAAAGCATTAAATAGGGTCAACCTTGAAATAAATGGCCATATCTTCGTCCAAAATTGCCCCATTTCAATTATAGAAGTGTTTTTCGAATTCACTCGATCTTTGGAACAAAACTGCATTAAAATAATTTGACTTGCGACTCATCTAAGAAAGATATTAAGGGATATTCTTCGAATAATAGAAAATATATGGAAAGCATTAAATAGGGTCTACCTTGAAACAAATGGCCATATCTTTGTCTCAAATTGCCCCATTTCAATTATAAAGGTGTTTTTAGAATTCACTTGATCTTTGAAACAAAACTGCATTAAAATAATTTGACTTCTGACTCATCTAAGAAAGATATTAAGGGATATTGTTGATTAACAGAAAATATATGGAAAGCATTAAATAGGGTCTACCTTGAAATAAATGGCCATATCTTCGTCAAAAATTGCCCCATTTAAATTATAAAGGTGTTTTTAGAATTCAATCGATCTTTGGAACAAAACTGCATTAAAATAATTTGACTTCCGACTCATCTAAAAAAGATATTAAGGGATATTCTTCGATTAATAGAAAATATAAGCCAAACATTAAATAGGGTCAACCTTGAAATAAATGGCCATATCTTCGTCTCAAATTGGCCCATTTCAATTATAAAGGTGTTTTTAGAATTCACTTGATCTTTGAAACAAAAGTGCATTAAAATAATTTGACTTCCGACTCATCTAAGAAAGATATTAAGGGATATTCTTCGATTAATAGAAAATATAAGGCAAACATTAAATAGGGTCAACCTTGAAATAATTGGCCATATCTTTGTCTCAAATTGCCCCATTTCAATTATAGAAGTGTTTTTAGAATTCACTCAATCTTTGAAACAAAACTGCATTAAAACAATTTGACTTGCGACTCATCTAAGAAAGATATTAAGGGATATTCTTCGATTAATAGAAAATATAAGGCAAACATTAAATAGGGTCAACCTTGAAATAATTGGCCATATCTTTGTCTCAAATTGCCCCATTTCAATTATAGAAGTGTTTTTAGAATTCACTCAATCTTTGAAACAAAACCGCATTAAAATAATTTGACTTGCGACTCATCTAAGAAAGATATTAAGGGATATTGTTGATTAACAGAAAATATATGGAAAGCATTAAATAGGGTCTACCTTGAAATAAATGGCCATATCTTCGTCCAAAATTGCCCCATTTCAATTATAGAAGTGTTTTTCGAATTCACTCGATCTTTGGAACAAAACTGCATTAAAATAATTTGACTTCCGACTCATCTAAGAAAGATATTAAGGGATATTCTTCGAATAATAGAAAATATATGGAAAGCATTAAATAGGGTCTACCTTGAAACAAATGGCCATATCTTTGTCTCAAATTGCCCCATTTCAATTATAAAGGTGTTTTTAGAATTCACTTGATCTTTCAAACAAAACTGCATTAAAATAATTTGACTTCCGACTCATCTAAGAAAGATATTAAGGGATATTGTTGATTAACAGAAAATATATGGAAAGCATTAAATAGGGTCTACCTTGAAATAAATGGCCATATCTTCGTCAAAAATTGCCCCATTTAAATTATAAAGGTGTTTTTAGAATTCAATCGATCTTTGGAACAAAACTGCATTAAAAAAATTTGACTTCCGACTCATCTAAAAAAGATATTAAGAGATATTCTTCGATTAATAGAAAATATAAGCCAAACATTAAATAGGGTCAACCTTGAAATAAATGGCCATATCTTCGTCTCAAATTGGCCCATTTCAATTATAAAGGTGTTTTTAGAATTCACTTGATCTTTGAAACAAAAGTGCATTAAAATAATTTGACTTCCGACTCATCTAAGAAAGATATTAAGGGATATTCTTCGATTAATAGAAAATATAAGGCAAACATTAAATAGGGTCAACCTTGAAATAATTGGCCATATCTTTGTCTCAAATTGCCCCATTTCAATTATAGAAGTGTTTTTAGAATTCACTCAATCTTTGAAACAAAACTGCATTAAAACAATTTGACTTGCGACTCATCTAAGAAAGATATTAAGGGATATTCTTCGATTAATAGAAAATATAAGGCAAACATTAAATAGGGTCAACCTTGAAATAATTGGCCATATCTTTGTCTCAAATTGCCCCATTTCAAATATAGAAGTGTTTTTAGAATTCACTCAATCTTTGAAACAAAACCGCATTAAAATAATTTGACTTGCGACTCATCTAAGAAAGATATTAAGGGATATTGTTGATTAACAGAAAATATATGGAAAGCATTAAATAGGGTCTACCTTGAAATAAATGGCCATATCTTCGTCCAAAATTGCCCCATTTCAATTATAGAAGTGTTTTTCGAATTCACTCGATCTTTGGAACAAAACTGCATTAAAATAATTTGACTTCCGACTCATCTAAGAAAGATATTAAGGGATATTCTTCGAATAATAGAAAATATATGGAAAGCATTAAACAGGGTCTACCTTGAAACAAATGGCCATATCTTTGTCTCAAATTGCCCCATTTCAATTATAAAGGTGTTTTTAGAATTCACTTGATCTTTCAAACAAAACTGCATTAAAATAATTTGACTTCTGACTCACCTAAGAAAGATATTAAGGGATATTGTTGATTAACAGAAAATATATGGAAAGCATTAAATAGGGTCTACCTTGAAATAAATGGCCATATCTTCGTCAAAAATTGCCCCATTTAAATTATAAAGGTGTTTTTAGAATTCAATCGATCTTTGGAACAAAACTGCATTAAAATAATTTGACTTCCGACTCATCTAAGAAAGATATTAAGGGATATTCTTCGATAAATAGAAAATATATGGAAAGCATTAAATAGGGTCTACCTTGAAATAAATGGCCATATCTTCGTCAAAAATTGCCCCATTTCAATTATAAAGAAGTTTTTGGAATTCGCTCGATCTTTGGAACAAAACTGCATTAAAATAATTTGACTTGCGACTCATCTAAGAAAGATATTAAGGGATATTGTTGATTAACAGAAAATATATGGAAAGCATTAAATAGGGTCTACCTTGAAATAAATGGCCATATCTTCGTCAAAAATTGCCCCATTTAAATTATAAAGGTGTTTTTAGAATTCAATCGATCTTTGAAACAAAACAGCATTAAAATAATTTGACTTCCGACTCATCTAAGAAAGATATTAAGGGATATTCTTCGATAAATAAAAAATATATGGAAAGCATTAAATAGGGTCTACCTTGAAATAAATGGCCATATCTTCGTCAAAAATTGCCCCATTTCAATTATAAAGAAGTTTTTGGAATTCACTCGATCTTTGAAACAAAACTGCATTAAAATAATTTGACTTCCGACTCATCTAAGAAAGGTATTAAGGGATATTCTTCGATAAATAGAAAATATATGGAAAGCATTAAATAGGGTCTACCTTGAAATAAATGGCCATATCTTCGTCAAAAATTGCCCCATTTCAATTATAAAGGTGTTTATAGAATTCACTCGATCTTTGAAACAAAACTGCATTAAAATAATTTGACTTCCGACTCATCTAAGAAAGATATTAAGGGATATTCTTCGATAAATAGAAAATATATGGAAAGCATTAAATAGGGTCTACCTTGAAATAAATGGCCATATCTTCGTCAAAAATTGCTCCATTTCAATTATAAAGAAGTTTTTGGAATTCGCTCGATCTTTGGAACAAAACTGCATTAAAATAATTTGACTTGCGACTCATCTAAGAAAGATATTAAGGGATATTGTTGATTAACAGAAAATATATGGAAAGCATTAAATAGGGTCTACCTTGAAATAAATGGCCATATCTTCGTCCAAAATTGCCCCATTTCAATTATAGAAGTGTTTTTAGAATTCACTCGATCTTTGGAACAAAACTGCATTAAAATAATTTGACTTCCGACTCATCTAAGAAAGATATTAAGGGATATTCTTCGATAAATAGAAAATATATGGAAAGTATTTAATAGGGTCTACCTTGAAATAAATGGCCATATCTTCGTCAAAAATTGCTCCATTTCAATTATAAATAAGTTTTTGGAATTCGCTCGATCTTTGGAACAAAACTGCATTAAAATAATTTGACTTCCGACTCATCTAAGAAAGGTATTAAGGGATATTCTTCGATAAATAGAAAATATATGGAAAGCATTAAATAGGGTCTACCTTGAAATAAATGGCCATATCTTCGTCAAAAATTGCCACATTTCAATTATAAAGGTGTTTATAGAGTTCACTCGATCTATGAAACAAAACTGCATTAAAATAATTTGACTTCCGACTCATCTTAGAAAGATATTAAGGGATATTCTTCGATAAATAGAAAATATATGGAAAGCATTAAATAGGGTCTAGCTTGAAATAAATGGCCATATCTTCGTCAAAAATTGCCCCATTTCAATTATAAAGGTGTTTTTAGAATTCAATCGATCTTTGGAACAAAACTGCTTTAAAATAATTTAACTTCCGACTCATCTAAGAAAGATATAAAGGGATATTCTTCGATAAATAAAAAATATATGGAAAGCATTAAATAGGGTCTACCTTGAAATAAATGGCCATATCTTCGTCAAAAATTGCCCCATTTCAATTATAAAGAAGTTTTTGGAATTCATTCGATCTTTGAAACAAAACTGCATTAAAATAATTTGACTTCCGACTCATCTAAGAAAGGTATTAAGGGATATTCTTCGATAAATAGAAAATATATGGAAAGCATTAAATAGGGTCTACCTTGAAATAAATGGCCATATCTTCGTCAAAAATTGCCACATTTCAATTATAAAGGTGTTTATAGAATTCACTCGATCTTTGAAACAAAACTGCATTAAAATAATTTGACTTTCGACTCATCTAAGAAAGATATTAAGGGATATTCTTCGATAAATAGAAAATATATGGAAAGCATTAAATAGGGTCTACCTTGAAATAAATGGCCATATCTTCGTCAAAAATTGCCCCATTTCAATTATAAATAAGTTTTTGGAATTCGCTCGATCTTTGGAACAAAACTGCATTAAAATAATTTGACTTCCGACTCATCTAAGAAAGGTATTAAGGGATATTCTTCGATAAATAGAAAATATATGGAAAGCATTAAATAGGGTCTACCTTGAAATAAATGGCCATATCTTTGTCAAAAATTGCCACATTTCAATTATAAAGGTGTTTATAGAATTCACTCGATCTATGAAACAAAACTGCATTAAAATAATTTGACTTCCGACTCATCTAAGAAAGATATTAAGGGATATTCTTCGATAAATAAAAAATATATGGAAAGCATTAAATAGGGTCTACCATGAAATAAATGGCCATATCTTCGTCAAAAATTGCTCCATTTCATTTATAAAGGTGTTTTTAGAATTCAATCGATCTTTGGAACAAAACTGCTTTAAAATAATTTGACTTCCGACTCATCTAAGAAAGATATTAAGGGATATTCTTCGATTAATAGAAAATATAAGGCAAGCATTAAATAGGGTCAACCTTGAAATAAATGGCCATATCTTTGTCTCAAATTGCCCCATTTCAATTATAAAGGTGTTTTTAGAATTCACTCAATCTTTGGAACAAAACTACATTAAAATAATTTGACTTCCAACTCATCTAAGAAAGATATTAAGGGATATTGTTGATTAACAGAAAATATATGGAAAGCATTAAATAGGGTCTACCTTGAAATAAATGGCCATATCTTCGTCCAAAAGTGCCCCATTTCAATTATACAGGTGTTTTTAGAATTCACTCGATCTTTGGAACAAAACTGCATTAAAATAATTTGACTTCCGACTCATCTAAGAAAGATATTAAGGGATATTCTTCGATAAATAGAAAATAAATGGAAAGCATTAAATAGAGTCTACCTTAAAATAAATGGCCATATCTTCGTCAAAAATTGCCCCATTTCAATTATAAAGGTGTTTTTAGAATTCTTTGGAATAAAAATGCATTAAAATAATTTGACTTCCGACTCATCTAAGAAAGATATTAAGGGATATTCTTCGAATAATAGAAAATATATGGAAAGCATTAAATAGGGTCTACCTTGAAATAAATGGCCATATCTTCGTCAAAAATTGCCCCATTTCAATTATAAAGGTGTTTTTAGAATTCTTTGGAATAAAAATGCATTAAAATAATTTGACTTCCGACTCATCTAAGAAAGATATTAAGGGATATTCTTCGAATAATAGAAAATATATGGAAAGCATTAAATAGGGTCTACCTTGAAATAAATGGCCATATCTTCGTCAAAAATTGCCCCATTTTAATTATAAAGTTGTTTTTGGAATTCACTTGATCTTTCAAACAAAACTGCATTAAAATAATTTGACTTCCGACTCATCTAAGAAAGGAATTAAGGGATATTCTTCGATAAATAGAAAATATATGGAAAGTATTAAATAGGGTATACCATGAAATAAATGGCCATATCTTCGTCAAAAATTGCCCCATTTCAATTATAAAGGTGGAAAGTATTAAATAGGGTCTACTATGAAATAAATGGCCATATCTTCGTCAAAAATTGCCCCATTTCAATTATAAAGGTGTTTTTAAAATTCACCCGATCTTTGGAACAAAACTGCATTAAAATAATTTGACTTCCGACTCATCTAAGGAAGATATTAAGGGATATTCTTCGATAAATAAAAAATATATGGAAAGCATTAAATAGGGTCTACCTTGAAATAAATGGCCATATCTTCGTCAAAAATTGCCCCATTTAAACTATAAAGGTGTTTTTAGAATTCACTTGATCTTTTAAACAAAACTGCATTAAAATAATTTGACTTCCGACTCATCTAAGAAAGATATTAAGGGATATTCTTCGATAAATAGAAAATATATGGAAAGCATTAAATAGGGTCTACCTTGAGAAAAATAGCCATATCTTCGTCAAAAATTGCCCCATTGCAATTATAAAGGTGTTTTTAGAATTCACTCGATGTTTGGAACAAAACTGCATTAAAATAATTTGACTTCCGTTCATCTAAGAAAGATATTAAGGGATATTCTTCGAATAATAGAAAATATATGGAAAGCATTAAATAGGGTCTACCTTGAAATAAATGGCGATATCTTCGTCAAAAATTGCCCCATTTAAATTATAAAGGTATTTTTAGAATTCACTTGATCTTTGGAACAAAACTGCATTAAAATAATTTGACTTCCGACTCATCTAAGAAAGATATTAAGGGATATTCTTCGATTAATAAAAAATATATACCAAACATTAAATAGGGTCAACCTTGAAATAATTGGCCATATCTTTGTCTCAAATTGCCCCATTTCAATTATAGAGGTGTTTTTAGAATTCACTCAATCTTTGGAATAAAACTGCATTAAAATAATTTGACTTCCGACTCATCTAAGAAAGATATTAAGGGATATTGTTGATTAACAGAAAATATATGGAAAGCATTAAATAGGGTCTACCTTGAAATAAATGGCCATATCTTCGTCCAAAATTGCCCCATTTCAATTATAAAGGTGTTTTTAGAATTCAATCGATCTTTGGAACAAAACTCCATTAAAATAATTTGACTTCCGACTCATCTAAGAAAGATATTAAGGGATATTCTTCGATAAATAGAAAATATATGGAAAGCATTAAATAGGGTCTACCTTGAAATAAATGGCCATATCTTCGTCAAAAATTGCCGTATATCAATTATAAAGAAGTTTTTGGAATTCACTCGATCTTTGGAACAAAGCTGCATTAAAATAATTTGACTTCCGACTCATCTACGAAAGGTATTAAGGGATATTCTTTGATTAACAGAAAATATATGGAAAGCATTAAATAGGGTCTACCTTGAAATAAATGGCCATATCTTCGTCAAAAATTGCCCCATTTCAATTATAGAAGTGTTTTTAGAATTCACTCGATCTTTGGAACAAAACAGCATTAAAATAATTTGACTTCCGACTCATCTAAGAAAGATATTAAGGGATATTCTTCGATAAATAGAAAATATATAGAATGCATTAAATAGGGTCTACCATGAAATAACTGGCCATATCTTCGTCAAAAATTGCCCCATTTCAATTATAAAGGTGTTTTTAGAATTCAATCGATCTTTGAAACAAAACTGCATTAAAATAATTTGACTTCCGACTCATCTAAGAAAGATATTAAGGGATATTCTTCGATTAATAGAAAATATAAGGCAAACATTAAATAGGGTCAACCTTGAAATAAATGGCCATATCTTTGTCTAAAATTGCCCCATTTCAAATATAAGGGTGTTTTTAGAATTCACTCAATCTTTGGAACAAAACTGCATTAAAATAATTTGACTTCCGACTCATCTAAGAAAGATATTAAGGGATATTGTTGATTAACAGAAAATATATGGAAAGCATTAAATAGGGTCTACCTTGAAATAAATGGCCATTTCTTCGTCCAAAATTGCCCCATTTCAATTATAAAGGTGTTCTTAGAATTCAATCGATCTTTGGAACAAAACTGCATTAAAATAATTTGACTTCCGACTCATCTAAGAAAGATATTAAGGGATATTCTTCGATAAATAGAAAATATATGAAAAGCATTAAATAGGGTCTACCTTGAAATAAATGGCCATATCTTCGTCAAAAATTGCCCCATTTCAATTATAAAAGTGTTTTTAGAATTCACTTGATCTTTGGAACAAAACTGCATTAAAATAAATTGACTTCCGACTCATCTAAGAAAGATATTAAGGGATATTCTTCGAATAATAGAAAATATATGGAAAGCATAAAATAGGGTCTACCTTGAAATAAATGGCCATATCTTCGTCAAAAATTGCCCCATTTCAATTATAGAGGTGTTTTTAGAATTCACTCAATCGTTGAAACAAAACTGCATTAAAAAAATTTGACTTCCGACTCATCTAAGAAAGGTATTAAGGGATATTCTTCGATAAATAGAAAATATATAGAATGCATTAAATAGGGTCTACCATGAAATAACTGGCCATATCTTCGTAAAAAATTGCCCCATTTTAATTATAAAGTTGTTTTTGGAATTCACTTGATCTTTCAAACAAAACTGCATTAAAATAATTTGACTTCCGACTCATCTAAGAAAGGAATTAAGGGATATTCTTCGATAAATAGAAAATATATGGAAAGTATTAAATAGGGTATACCATGAAATAAATGGCCATATCTTCGTCAAAAATTGCCCCATTTCAATTATAAAGGTGGAAAGTATTAAATAGGGTCTACCATGAAATAAATGGCCATATCTTCGTCAAAAATTGCCCCATTTCAATTATAAAGGTGTTTTTAAAATTCACCCGATCTTTGGAACAAAACTGCATTAAAATAATTTGACTTCCGACTCATCTAAGGAAGATATTAAGGGATATTCTTCGATAAATAAAAAATATATGGAAAGCATTAAATAGGGTCTACCTTGAAATAAATGGCCATATCTTCGTCAAAAATTGCCCCATTTAAACTATAAAGGTGTTTTTAGAATTCACTTGATATTTTAAACAAAACTGCATTAAAATAATTTGACTTCCGACTCATCTAAGAAAGATATTAAGGGATATTCTTCGATAAATAGAAAATATATGGAAAGCATTAAATAGGGTCTACCTTGAGAAAAATAGCCATATCTTCGTCAAAAATTGCCCCATTGCAATTATAAAGGTGTTTTTAGAATTCACTCGATGTTTGGAACAAAACTGCATTAAAATAATTTGACTTCCGTTCATCTAAGAAAGATATTAAGGGATATTCTTCGAATAATAGAAAATATATGGAAAGCATTAAATAGGGTCTACCTTGAAATAAATGGCGATATCTTCGTCAAAAATTGCCCCATTTAAATTATAAAGGTATTTTTAGAATTCACTTGATCTTTGGAACAAAACTGCATTAAAATAATTTGACTTCCGACTCATCTAAGAAAGATATTAAGGGATATTCTTCGATTAATAAAAAATATATACCAAACATTAAATAGGGTCAACCTTGAAATAATTGGCCATATCTTTGTCTCAAATTGCCCCATTTCAATTATAGAGGTGTTTTTAGAATTCACTCAATCTTTGGAATAAAACTGCATTAAAATAATTTGACTTCCGACTCATCTAAGAAAGATATTAAGGGATATTGTTGATTAACAGAAAATATATGGAAAGCATTAAATAGGGTCTACCTTGAAATAAATGGCCATATCTTCGTCCAAAATTGCCCCATTTCAATTATAAAGGTGTTTTTAGAATTCAATCGATCTTTGGAACAAAACTCCATTAAAATAATTTGACTTCCGACTCATCTAAGAAAGATATTAAGGGATATTCTTCGATAAATAGAAAATATATGGAAAGCATTAAATAGGGTCTACCTTGAAATAAATGGCCATATCTTCGTCAAAAATTGCCGTATATCAATTATAAAGAAGTTTTTGGAATTCACTCGATCTTTGGAACAAAGCTGCATTAAAATAATTTGACTTCCGACTCATCTACGAAAGGTATTAAGGGATATTCTTTGATTAACAGAAAATATATGGAAAGCATTAAATAGGGTCTACCTTGAAATAAATGGCCATATCTTCGTCAAAAATTGCCCCATTTCAATTATAGAAGTGTTTTTAGAATTCACTCGATCTTTGGAACAAAACAGCATTAAAATAATTTGACTTCCGACTCATCTAAGAAAGATATTAAGGGATATTCTTCGATAAATAGAAAATATATAGAATGCATTAAATAGGGTCTACCATGAAATAACTGGCCATATCTTCGTCAAAAATTGCCCCATTTCAATTATAAAGGTGTTTTTAGAATTCAATCGATCTTTGAAACAAAACTGCATTAAAATAATTTGACTTCCGACTCATCTAAGAAAGATATTAAGGGATATTCTTCGATTAATAGAAAATATAAGGCAAACATTAAATAGGGTCAACCTTGAAATAAATGGCCATATCTTTGTCTAAAATTGCCCCATTTCAAATATAAGGGTGTTTTTAGAATTCACTCAATCTTTGGAACAAAACTGCATTAAAATAATTTGACTTCCGACTCATCTAAGAAAGATATTAAGGGATATTGTTGATTAACAGAAAATATATGGAAAGCATTAAATAGTGTCTACCTTGAAATAAATGGCCATTTCTTCGTCAAAAATTGCCCCATTTCAATTATAAAGGTGTTTTTAGAATTCACTCGATCTTTGGAAGAAAACTGCATTAAAATAATTCGACTTCCGACTCATCTAAGAAAGATATTAAAGGGATATTCGATAAATAGAAAATATATGGAAAGCATTAAATAGGGTCTACCTTGAAATAAATGGCCATATCTTCGTCAAAAATTGCCCCATTTCAATTATAAAGGTGTTTTTAGAATTCACTTGATCTTTGGAACAAAACTGCATTAAAATAAATTGACTTCCGACTCATCTAAGAAAGATATTAAGGGATATTCTTCGATAAATAGAAAATATATGGAAAGCATTAAATAGGGTCTACCTTGAAATAAATGGCCATATCTTCGTCAAAAATTGCCCCATTTCAATTATAGAGGTGTTTTTAGAATTCACTCAATCGTTGAAACAAAACTGCATTAAAAAAATTTGACTTCCGACTCATCTAAGAAAGGTATTAAGGGATATTCTTCGAATAATAGAAAATATATGGAAAGCATTAAATAGGGTCTACCTTGAAATAAATGGCCATATCTTCGTCAAAAATTGCCCCATTTCAATTATAATGGTGTTTTTAGAATACACTCGATCTTTGGAACAAAACTGCATTAAAATAATTTGACTTCCGACTCATCTAAGAAAGATATTAAGGGATATTCTTCGATAAATAGAAAATATATGGAAAGCATTAAAAAGGGTCTACCTTGAAATAAATGGCCATATCTTTGTCTCAGATTGCCCCATTTCAATTATAAGGGTGTTTTTAGAATTCAATCGATCTTTGGAACAAAACTGCTTTAAAATAATTTGACTTTCGACTCATCTAAGAAAATATTAAGGGATATTTTTGATTAACAGAAAATATATGGAATGCATTAAATAGGGTCTACCTTGAAATAAATGGCCATATCTTCGTCCAAAATTGCCCCATTTCAATTATAAAGGTGTTTTTAGAATTCACACGATCTTTGGAACAAAACTGCATTAAAATAATTTGACTTCCGACTCATCTAAGAAAGATATTAAGGGATATTCTTCGATAAATATAAAATATATGGAAAGCATTAAATAGGGTCTACCTTGAAATAAATGGCCATATCTTCGTAAAAAATTGCCTCATTTAAATTATAAAGGTGTTTTAAGAATTCACTTGATCTTTCAAACAAAACTGCCTTAAAATAATTTGACTTCCGACTCATCTAAAAAAGATATTAAGGGATATTCTTCGAATAATAGAAAATATATGGAAAGCATAAAATAGGGTCTACCTTGAAATAAATGGCCATATCTTCGTCAAAAATTGCCACATTTCAAATATAAAGGTGTTTTTAGAATTCACTTGATCTTTGGAACAAAACTGCATTAAAATAATTTGACTTCCGACTCATCTAAGAAAAATATTAAGGGATATTTTTCGATAAATAGAAAAATATATGGAAAGCATTAAATAGGGTCTACCTTGAAATAATTGGCCATATCTTTGTCTCAGATTGCCCCATTTCAATTATAGTGGTGTTTTTAGAATTCACTCAATCTTTGAAACAAAACTGCATTAAAATAATTTGACTTCCGACTCATCTAAAAAAGATATTAAGAGATATTCTTCGATTAATAGAAAATATAAGCCAAACATTAAATAGGGTCAACCTTGAAATAAATGGCCATATCTTTGTCTCAAATTGCCCCATTTCAATTATAAAGGTGTTTTTAGAATTCACTTGATCATTGAAACAAAAGTGCATTAAAATAATTTGACTTCCGACTCATCTAAGAAAGATATTAAGGGATATTCTTCGATTAATAGAAAATATAAGCCAAACATTAAATAGGGTCAACCTTGAAATAATTGGCCATATCTTTGTCTCAAATTGCCCCATTTCAATTATAGAAGTGTTTTTAGAATTCACTCAATCTTTGGAACAAAACTGCATTAAAATAATTTGACTTCCGACTCATCTAAGAAAGATATTAAGGGATATTCTTCGATAAATAGAAAATATATGGAAAGCATTAAATAGGGTCTACCTTGAAATAAATGGCCATATCTTCGTCCAAAATTGCCCCATTTCAATTATAAAGGTGTTTTTAGAATTCACTCGATCTTTGGAACAAAACTGCTTTAAAATAATTTGACTTCCGACTCATCTAAGAAAGATATTAAAGGATATTCTTCGATAAATTGAAAATATATGGAAAGCATTAAATAGGGTCTACCTTGAAATAAATGGCCATATCTTCGTCAAAAATTGCCCCATTTCAATTATAAAGGTGTTTTTAGAATTCTTTGGAACAAAACTGCATTAAAATAATTTGACTTCCGACTCATCTAAGAAAGATATTAAGGGATATTCTTCGATAAATAGAAAATATATGGAAAGCATTAAATAGGGTCTACCTTGAAATAAATGGCCATTTCTTCGTCCAAAATTGCCCCATTTCAATTATAAAGGTGTTTTTAGAATTCGCTCGATCTTTGGAACAAAACTGCATTAAAATAATTTGACTTCCGACTCATCTAAGAAAGATATTAAGGGATATTCTTCGATAAATAGAAAATATATGGAAAGCATTAAATAGGGTCTACCTTGAAATAAATGGCCATATCATCGCCAAAAATTGCCCCATTTCAATTATAAAGGTGTTTTTAGAATTCTTTGGAACAAAAATGCATTAAAATTAATTGACTTCCGACTCATCTAAGAAAGATATTAAGGGATATTCTTCGATAAATAGAAAATATATGGAAAGCATTAAATAGGGTCTACCTTGAAATAAATGGCCATATCTTCGTCAAAAATTGCCCCATTTCAATTATAGAGGTGTTTTTAGAATTCACTCAATCGTCGAAACAAAACTGCATTAAAAAAAATTTGACTTACGACTCATCTAAGAAAGGTATTAAGGGATATTCTTCGAATAATAGAAAATATATGGAAAGCATTAAATAGGGTCTACCTTGAAATAAATGGCCATATCTTCGTCCAAAATTGCCCTATTTCAAATATAATGGTGTTTTTAGAATTCACTTGATCTTTGGAACAAAACTGCATTAAAATAATTTGACTTCCGACTCATCTAAGAAAGATATTAAGAGATATTCTTCGATTAATAGAAAATATAAGGCAAACATTAAATAGGGTCAACCTTGAAATAAATGGCCATATCTTTGTCTCAAATTGGCCCATTTCAATTATAAGAGTGTTTTTAGAATTCACTTGATCTTTGGAACAAAACTGCATTAAAATAATTTGACTTTCGACTCATCTAAGAAAGATATTAAGGGATATTTTTGATTAACAGAAAATATATGGAAAGCATTAAATAGGGTCTACCTTGAAATAAATGGCCATATCTTCGTCAAAAATTGCCCCATTTCAATTATAAAGGTGTTTTTAGAATTCACTCGATCTTTGGAACAAATCTGCATTAAAATAATTTGACTTCCGACTCATCTAAGAAAGATATTAAGGGATATTCTTCGATAAATAGAAAATATATGGAAAGCATTAAATAGGGTCAACCTTGAAATAAATGGCCATATCTTCGTCAAAAATTGCCCCATTTCAATTATAAAGGTGTTTTTAGAATTCTTTGGAACAAAACTGCATTAAAATAATTTGACTTCCGACTCATCTAAGAAAGATATTAAAAGATATTCTTCGATTAATAGAAAATATATGGAAAGCATTAAGTAGGGTCAACCTTGAAATAAATGGCCATATCTTCGTCAAAAATTGCCCCATTTCAATTATAGAGGTGTTTTTAGAATTCACTCAATCGTCGAAACAAAACTGCATTAAAATAATTTGACTTACGACTCATCTAAGAAAGGTATTAAGGGATATTCTTCGAATAATAGAAAATATATGGAAAGCATTAAATAGGGTCTACCTTGAAATAAATGGCCATATCTTCGTCCAAAATTGCCCCATTTCAATTATAATGGCGTTTTTAGAATTCACTTGATCTTTGGAACAAAACTGCATTAAAATAATTTGACTTCCGACTCATCTAAGAAAGATATTAAGGGATATTCTTCGATAAATAGAAAATATATGGAAAGCATTAAATAGGGTCTACCTTGAAATAAATGGCCATATCTTCGTCAAAAATTGCCCCATTTCAATTATATAGGTGTTTTTAGAATTCTTTGGAACAAAAATGCATTAAAATTAATTGACTTCCGACTCATCTAAGAAAGATATTAAGGGATATTCTTCGATAAATAGAAAATATATGGAAAGCATTAAATAGGGTCTACCTTGAAATAAATGGCCATATCTTCGTCAAAAATTGCCCCATTTCAATTATAAAGGTGTTTTTAGAATTCTTTGGAACAAAAATGCATTAAAATTAATTGACTTCCGACTCATCTAAGAAAGATATTAAGGGATATTCTTCGATAAATAGAAAATATATGGAAAGCATTAAATAGGGTCTACCTTGAAATAAATGGCCATATCTTCGTCAAAAATTGCCCCATTTCAATTATAGAGGTGTTTTTAGAATTCACTCAATCGTCGAAACAAAACTGCATTAAAATAATTTGACTTACGACTCATCTAAGAAAGGTATTAAGGGATATTCTTCGAATAATAGAAAATATATGGAAAGCATTAAATAGGGTCTACCTTGAAATAAATGGCCATATCTTCGTCCAAAATTGCCCCATTTCAATTATAATGGCGTTTTTAGAATTCACTTGATCTTTGGAACAAAACTGCATTAAAATAATTTGACTTCCGACTCATCTAAGAAAGATATTAAGGGATATTCTTCGATAAATAGAAAATATATGGAAAGCATTAAATAGGGTCTACCTTGAAATAAATGGCCATATCTTCGTCAAAAATTGCCCCATTTCAATTGTAAAGAAGTTTTTGGAATTCGCTCGATCTTTGGAACAAAACCGCATTAAAATAATTTGACTTCCGACTCATCTAAGAAAGATATTAAGGGATATCCTTCGAATAAAAGAAAATAAATGGAAAGCATTAAATAGGGTCTACCTTGAAATAAATGGCCATATCTTCGTCAAAAATTGCCACATTTCAATTATAAAGGTGTTTTTAGAATTCACTCGATCTTTGGAACAAAACTGCATTAAAATAATTTGACTTCCGACTCATCTAAGAAAGATATTAAGAGATATTCTTCGATTAATAGAAAATATATGGAAAGCATTAAATAGGGTCTACCATGAAATAAATGGCCATATCTTTGTCTCAAATTGCCCCATTTCAATTATGGAGGTGTTTTTAGAATTCACTCGATCTTTGGAACAAATCTGCATTAAAATAATTTGACTTCCGACTCATCTAAGAAAGATATTAAGGGATATTCTTCGATAAATATAAAATATATGGAAAGCATTAAATAGGGTCTACCTTGAAATAAATGGCCATATCTTCGTCAAAAATTGCCCCATTTCAATTATAAAAGTGTTTTTAGAATTCTTTGGAACAAAACTGCATTAAAATAATTTGACTTCCGACTCATCTAAGAAAGATATTAAAAGATATTCTTCGATTAATAGAAAATATATGGAAAGCATTAAGTAGGGTCAACCTTGAAATAAATGGCCATATCTTCGTCAAAAAATGCTCCATTTCAATTATAAAGGTGTTTTTAGAATTCACTTGATCTTTCAAACAAAACTGCATTAAAATAATTTGACTTTCGACTCATCTAAGAAAGATATTAAGGGATATTCTTCGATAAATAGAAAATATGTGGAAAGCATTAAATAGGGTCTACCTTGAAATAAATGGCCATATCTTCGTCAAAAATTGCCCCATTTCAATTATAGAGGTGTTTTTAGAATTCACTCAATCGTCGAAACAAAACTGCTTTAAAATAATTTGACTTCCGACTCATCTAAGAAAGATATTAAGGGATATTCTTCGAATAAAAGAAAATAAATGGAAAGCATTAAATAGGGTCTACCTTGAAATAAATGGCCATATCTTCGTCAAAAATTGCCACATTTCAATTATAAAGGTGTTTTTAGAATTCACTCGATCTTTGGAACAAAACTGCATTAAAATAATTTGACTTCCGACTCATCTAAGAAAGATATTAAGAGATATTCTTCGATTAATAGAAAATATAAGGCAAACATTAAATAGGGTCAACCTTGAAATAAATGGCCATATCTTTGTCTCAAATTGGCCCATTTCAATTATAAGGGTGTTTTTAGAATTCACTTGATCTTTGGAACAAAACTGCATTAAAATAATTTGACTTTCGACTCATCTAAGAAAGATATTAAGGGATATTTTTGATTAACAGAAAATATATGGAATGCATTAAATAGGGTCTACCTTGAAATAAATGGCCATATCTCCGTCAAAAATTGCCCCATTTCAATTATAAAGGTGTTTTTAGAATTCACTTGATCTTTCAAACAAAACTGCATTAAAATAATTTGACTTTCGACTCATCTAAGAAAGATATTAAGGGATATTTTTGATTAACAGAAAATATATGGAATGCATTAAATAGGGTCTACCTTGAAATAAATGGACATATCTTCGTCAAAAATTGCCCCATTTAAATTATGAAGGTGGTTTTAGAGTTCACTCAATCTTTGGAACAAAACTGCATTAAAATAATTTGACTTCCGACTCATCTAAGAAAGATATTAAGGGATATTCTTTGATTAACAGAAAATATATGGAAAGCATTAAATAGGGTCTACCTTGAAATAAATGGCCATATCTTCGTCAAAAAATGCTCCATTTCAATTATAAAGGTGTTTTTAGAATTCACTTGGTCTTTGGAACAAAACTGCATTAAAATAATTTGACTTCCGACTCATCTAAGAAAGATATTAAGGGATATTCTTCGATATATAGAAAATATATGGAAAGCATTAAATAGGGTCTACCTTGAAATAAATAGCCATATCTTCGTCAAAAAATGCTCCATTTCAATTATAAAGGTGTTTTTAGAATTCACTTGGTCTTTGGAACAAAACTGCATTAAAATAATTTGACTTCCGACTCATCTAAGAAAGATATTAAGGGATATTCTTCGCTTAACAAAAAATATATGGAAAGCATTAAATAGGGTCTACCTTGAAATAAATGGCCATATCTTCGTCAAAAATTGCCCGCTTTCAATTATAAAGGTGTTTTTAGAATTCACTCAATCATTGAAACAAAACTGCATTAAAATAATTTGACTTCCGACTCATCTAAGAAAGATTAAGATTATTAAGGGATATCCTTCGATTAAAGAAAATATTAGGCAAACATTAAATAGGGCCAACCTTGAAATAAATGGCCATATCTTTGTCTCAAATTGCCCCATTTCAATTATAAAGCTGTTTTTAGAATTTTCTTAATCTTTGGAACAAAACTGCATTAAAATAATTTGACTTCCGACTCATCTAAGAAAGATATTAAGGGATATTCTTGATTAACAGAAAATATATGGAAAGCATTAAATAGGGTCTACCTTGAAATAAATGGCCATATCTTTGTCTCAAATTGGCCCATTTCAATTATAAGGGTGTTTTTAGAATTCACTTGATCTTTGGAACAAAACTGCATTAAAATAATTTGACTTCCGACTCATCTAAGAAAGATATTAAGGGATATTCTTCGATATATAGAAAATATATGGAAAGCATTAAATAGGGTCTACCTTGAAATAAATAGCCATATCTTCGTCAAAAAATGCTCCATTTCAATTATAAAGGTGTTTTTATAATTCACTTGGTCTTTGGAAAGATATTAAGGGATATTCTTCGCTTAACAAAAAATATATGGAAAGCATTAAATAGGGTCTACCTTGAAATAAATGGCCATATCTTCGTCAAAAATTGCCCGCTTTCAATTATAAAGGTGTTTTTAGATTTCAATCGATCTTTGGAACTAAACTGCATTAAAATAATTTGACTTCCGACTCACCTAAGAAAGATATTAAGGGATATTCTTTGATTAACAGAAAATATATGAAAAGCATTAAATAGGGTCTACCTTAAAATAAATGGCCATATCTTCGTCAAAAATTGCTCCATTTCAATTATAAAGGTGTTTTTAGAATTCACTTGGTCTTTGAAACAAAACTGCATTAAAATACTTCGACTTCCGACTCATCGAAGAAAGATATTAAGGGATATTCTTCGAATAAAAGAAAATAAATGGAAAGCATTAAATAGGGTCTACCTTGAAATAAATGGCCATATCTTCGTCAAAAATTGCCACATTTCAATTATAAAGGTGTTTTTAGAATTCACTCGATCTTTGGAACAAAACCGCATTAAAATAATTTGACTTCCGACTCATCTAAGAAAGATATTAAGAGATATTTTTGATTAACAGAAAATATATGGAATGCATTAAATAGGGTCTACCTTGAAATAAATGGCCATATCTTTGTCTCAAATTGCCCCATTTCAATTATAAAGCTGTTTTTAGAATTTTCTTAATCTTTGGAACAAAACTGCATTAAAATAATTTGACTTCCGACTCATCTAAGAAAGATATTAAGGGATATTCTTGATTAACAGAAAATATATGGAAAGCATTAAATAGGGTCTACCTTGAAATAAATGGCCATATCTTTGTCTCAAATTGGCCCATTTCAATTATAAGGGTGTTTTTAGAATTCACTTGATCTTTGGAACAAAACTGCATTAAAATAATTTGACTTCCGACTCATCTAAGAAAGATATTAAGGGATATTCTTCGAATAAAAGAAAATAAATGGAAAGCATTAAATAGGGTCTACCTTGAAATAAATGGCCATATCTTCGTCAAAAAATGCCCCATTTCAATTATGAAGGTGTTTTTAGAATTCACTTGGTCTTTGGAACAAAACTGCATTAAAATAATTTGACTTCCGACTCATCTAAGAAAGATATTAAGGGATATTCTTCGATATATAGAAAATATATGGAAAGCATTAAATAGGGTCTACCTTGAAATAAATAGCCATATCTTCGTCAAAAAATGCTCCATTTCAATTATAAAGGTGTTTTTATAATTCACTTGGTCTTTGGAAAGATATTAAGGGATATTCTTCGCTTAACAAAAAATATATGGAAAGCATTAAATAGGGTCTACCTTGAAATAAATGGCCATATCTTCGTCAAAAATTGCCACATTTAAATTATGAAGGTGGTTTTAGAATTTAGTCGATCTTTGGAACTAAACTGCATTAAAATAATTTGACTTCCGACTCACCTAAGAAAGATATTAAGGGATATTCTTTGATTAACAGAAAATATATGGAAAGCATTAAATAGGGTCTACCTTGAAATAAATGGCCATATCTTCGTCAAAAAATGCCCCATTTCAATTATGAAGGTGTTTTTAGAATTCACTTGGTCTTTGGAACAAAACTGCATTAAAATAATTTGACTTCCGACTCATCTAAGAAAGATATTAAGGGATATTCTTCGATATATAGAAAATATATGGAAAGCATTAAATAGGGTCTACCTTGAAATAAATAGCCATATCTTCGTCAAAAAATGCTCCATTTCAATTATAAAGGTGTTTTTAGAATTCACTTGGTCTTTGGAACAAAACTGCTTTAAAATAATTTGACTTCCGACTCATCTAAGAAAGATATTAAGGGATATTCTTCGCTTAACAAAAAATATATGGAAAGCATTAAATAGGGTCTACCTTGAAATAAATGGCCATATCTTCGTCAAAAATTGCCCGCTTTCAATTATAAAGGTGTTTTTAGAATTCACTCAATCTTTGGAACAAAACTGCATTAAAATAATTTGACTTCCGACTCATCTAAGAAAGATATTAAGGGATATCCTTCGATTAATAGAAAATATTAGGCAAACATTAAATAGGGCCAACCTTGAAATAAATGGCCATATCTTTAACTCAAATTGCCCCATTTCAATTATAAAGCTGTTTTTAGAATTTTTTTAATCTTTGGAACAAAACTGCATTAAAATAATTTGACTTCCGACTCATCTAAGAAAGATATTAAGGGATATTCTTGATTAACAGAAAATATATGGAAAGCATTAAATAGGGTCTACCTTGAAATAAATGGCCATATCTTTGTCTCAAATTGGCCCATTTCAATTATAAGGGTGTTTTTAGAATTCACTTGATCTTTGAAACAAAAGTGCATTAAAATAATTTGACTTCCGACTCATCTAAGAAAGATATTAAGGGATATTCTTCGATAAATAGAAAATATATGGAAAGCATTAAATAGGGTCTACCTTGAAATAAATAGCCATATCTTCGTCAAAAAATGCTCCATTTCAATTATAAAGGTGTTTTTATAATTCACTTGGTCTTTGGAAAGATATTAAGGGATATTCTTCGCTTAACAAAAAATATATGGAAAGCATTAAATAGGGTCTACCTTGAAATAAATGGCCATATCTTCGTCAAAAATTGCCCGCTTTCAATTATAAAGGTGTTTTTAGAATTCACTCGATCTTTGGAACAAAACTGCATTAAAATAATTTGACTTCCGACTCATCTAAGAAAGATATTAAGGGATATTCTTTGATTAACAGAAAATATATGGAAAGCATTAAATAGGGTCTACCTTAAAATAAATGGCCATATCTTCGTCAAAAATTGCTCCATTTCAATTATAAAGGTGTTTTTAGAATTCACTTGGTCTTTGAAACAAAACTGCATTAAAATACTTCGACTTCCGACTCATCTAAGAAAGATATTAAGGGATATTCTTCGATTAACAGAAAATATATGGAAAGCATTAAATAGGGTCTACCTTGAAATAAATGGCCATATCTTCGTCAAAAATTGCCCGCTTTCAATTATAAAGGTGTTTTTAGAATTCACTCAATCTTTGAAACAAAACTGCATTAAAATAATTTGACTTCCGACTCATCTAAGAAAGATATTAAGGGATATTCTTCGAATAATAGAAAATATATGGAAAGCATTAAATAGGGTCTACCTTGAAATAAATGGCCATATCTTCGTCAAAAATCACCCCATTTCAATTATAAAGATGTTCTTAGAATTCACTCGATCTTTGGAACAAAACTGCATTAAAATAATTTGACTTCCGACTCATCTAAGAAAGGTATTAAGGGATATTCTTTGATTAACAGAAAATATATGGAAAGTATTAAATAGGGTCTACCTTGAAATAAATGGCCATATCTTCGTCAAAAATTGCCCCATTTCAATTATAAAGGTGGTTTTAGAATTCACTTAATCTTTGAAACAAAAGTGCATTAAAATAATTTACTTCCGACTCATCTAAGAAAGATATTAAGGGATATTCTTCGATTAATAGAAAATATAAGCCAAACATTAAATAGGGTCAACCTTGAAATAAATGGCCATATCTTTGTCTCAAATTGCCCCATTTCAATTATAAAGGTGTTTTTAGAATTCACTTAATCTTTGGAACAAAACTGCATTAAAATAATTTGACTTCCGACTCATCTAAGAAAGATATTAAGGGATATTCTTGATTAACAGAAAATATATGGAAAGCATTAAATAGGGTCTACCTTGAAATAAATGGCCATATCTTCGTCAAAAATTGCCCCATTTCAATTATAAAGGTGTTTTTAGAATTCACTTGATCTTTGGAACAAAACTGCATTAAAATAATTTGACTTCCGACTCATCTTAGAAAGATATTAAGGGATATTCTTTGATTAACAGAAAATATATGGAAAGTATTAAATAGGGTCTACCTTGAAATAAATGGCCATATCTCCGTCAAAAATTGCCCCATTTCAATTATAAAGGTGTTTTTAGAATTCACTTGATCTTTGGAACAAAACTGCATTAAAATAATTTGACTTCCGACTCATCTAAGAAAGATATTAAGGGATATTCTTCGATAAATAGAAAATATATGGAAAGCATTAAATAGGCTCTACCTTGAAATAAATGGCCATATCTTCGTCAAAAATTGCCCCATTTCAATTATAAAGGTGTTTGTAGAATTCACTCGATCTTTAAAACAAAACTGCATTAAAATAATTTGACTTCCGACTCATCTAAGAAAGATATTAAGGGATATTCTTCGATAAATAGAAAGTATATGGAAAGCATTAAATAGGGTCTACCTTGAAATAAATGGCCATATCTCCGTCAAAAATTGCCCCATTTTAATTATAAAGAAGTTTTTGGAATTCACTCGATCTTTGGAACAAAACTGCATTAAAATAATTTTACTTGCGACTCATCTAAGAAAGATATTAAGGGATATTCTTCGATAAATAGAAAATATATGGAAAGCATTAAATAGGTTCTACCTTGAAATAAATGGCCATAATTCGTCAAAACTTGCCCCATTTCAATTATGAAGGTGTTCTTAGAATTCACTTGGTCTTTGGAACAAAACTGCTTTAAAATAATTTGACTTCCGACTCATCTAAGAAAGATAGTAAGGGATATTCTTTGATATATAGAAAATATATGGAAAGCATTAAATAGGGTCTACCTTGAAATAAATAGCCATATCTTCGTCAAAAAATGCTCCATTTTAATTATAAAGGTGTTTTTATAATTCACTTGGTCTTTGGAAAGATATTAAGGGATATTCTTCGCTTAACAAAAAATATATGGAAAGCATTAAATAGGGTCTACCTTGAAATAAATGGCCATATCTTCGTCAAAAATTGCCCGCTTTCAATTATAAAGGTGTTTTTAGATTTCAATCGATCTTTGGAACTAAACTGCATTAAAATAATTTGACTTCCGACTCACCTAAGAAAGATATTAAGGGATATTCTTTGATTAACAGAAAATATATGGAAAGCATTAAATAGGGTCTACCTTAAAATAAATGGCCATATCTTCGTCAAAAATTGCTCCATTTCAATTATAAAGGTGTTCTTAGAATTCACTTGGTCTTTGAAACAAAACTGCATTAAAATACTTCGACTTCCGACTCATCTAAGAAAGATATTAAGGGATATTCTTCGAATAAAAGAAAATAAATGGAAAGCATTAAATAGGGTCTACCTTGAAATAAATGGCCATATCTTCGTCAAAAATTGCCACATTTCAATTATAAAGGTGTTTTTAGAATTCACTCGATCTTTGGAACAAAACCGCATTAAAATAATTTGACTTCCGACTCATCTAAGAAAGATATTAAGAGATATTTTTGATTAACAGAAAATATATGGAATGCATTAAATAGGGTCTACCTTGAAATAAATGGACATATCTTCGTCAAAAATTGCCCCATTTAAATTATGAAGGTGGTTTTAGAATTTAATCGATCTTTGGAACTAAACTGCATTAAAATAATTTGACTTCCGACTCACCTAAGAAAGATATTAAGGGATATTCTTTGATTAACAGAAAATATATGGAAAGCATTAAATAGGGTCTACCTTGAAATAAATGGCCATATCTTCGTCAAAAAATGCCCCATTTCAATTATAAAAGTGTTTTTAGAATTCACTTGGTCTTTGGAACAAAACTGCATTAAAATAATTTGACTTCCGACTCATCTAAGAAAGATATTAAGGGATATTCTTCGATATATAGAAAATATATGGAAAGCATTAAATAGGGTCTACCTTGAAATAAATAGCCATATCTTCGTCAAAAAATGCTCCATTTCAATTATAAAGGTGTTTTTAGAATTCACTTGGTCTTTGGAACAAAACTGCTTTAAAATAATTTGACTTCCGACTCATCTAAGAAAGATATTAAGGGATATTCTTCGCTTAACAAAAAATATATGGAAAGCATTAAATAGGGTCTACCTTGAAATAAATGGCCATATCTTCGTCAAAAATTGCCCGCTTTCAATTATAAAGGTGTTTTTAGAATTCACTCAATCTTTGGAACAAAACTGCATTAAAATAATTTGACTTCCGACTCATCTAAGAAAGATATTAAGGGATATCCTTCGATTAATAGAAAATATTAGGCAAACATTAAATAGGGCCAACCTTGAAATAAATGGCCATATCTTTGTCTCAAATTGCCCCATTTCAATTATAAAGCTGTTTTTAGAATTTTCTTAATCTTTGGAACAAAACTGCATTAAAATAATTTGACTTCCGACTCATCTAAGAAAGATATTAGGGGATATTCTTGATTAACAGAAAATATATGGAAAGCATTAAATAGGGTCTACCTTGAAATAAATGGCCATATCTTTGTCTCAAATTGGCCCATTTCAATTATAAGGGTGTTTTTAGAATTCACTTGATCTTTGGAACAAAACTGAATTAAAATAATTTGACTTCCGACTCATCTAAGAAAGATATTAAGGGATATTCTTCGATATATAGAAAATATATGGAAAGCATTAAATAGGGTCTACCTTGAAATAAATAGCCATATCTTCGTCAAAAAATGCTCCATTTCAATTATAAAGGTGTTTTTATAATTCACTTGGTCTTTGGAAAGATATTAAGGGATATTCTTCGCTTAACAAAAAATATATGGAAAGCATTAAATAGGGTCTACCTTGAAATAAATGGCCATATCTTCGTCAAAAATTGCCCGCTTTCAATTATAAAGGTGTTTTTAGATTTCAATCGATCTTTGGAACTAAACTGCATTAAAATAATTTGACTTCCGACTCACCTAAGAAAGATATTAAGGGATATTCTTTGATTAACAGAAAATATATGGAAAGCATTAAATAGGGTCTACCTTAAAATAAATGGCCATATCTTCGTCAAAAATTGCTCCATTTCAATTATAAAGGTGTTTTTAGAATTCACTTGGTCTTTGAAACAAAACTGCATTAAAATACTTCGACTTCCGACTCACCTAAGAAAGATATTAAGGGATATTCTTCGATTAACAGAAAATATATGGAAAGCATTAAATAGGGTCTACCTTGAAATAAATGGCCATATCTTCGTCAAAAATTGCCCGCTTTCAATTATAAAGGTGTTTTTAGAATTCACTCAATCTTTGAAACAAAACTGCAATAAAATAATTTGACTTCCGACTCATCTAAGAAAGATATTAAGGGTTATTCTTCGAATAATAGAAAATATATGGAAAGCATTAAATAGGGTCTACCTTGAAATAAATGGCCATATCTTCGTCAAAAATCACCCCATTTCAATTATAAAGATGTTCTTAGAATTCACTCGATCTTTGGAACAAAACTGCATTAAAATAATTTGACTTCCGATTCATCTAAGAAAGGTATTAAGGGATATTCTTTGATTAACAGAAAATATATGGAAAGCATTAAATAGGGTCTACCTTGAAATAAATGGCCATATCTCCGTCAAAAATTGCCCCATTTCAATTATAAAGGTGGTTTTAGAATTCACTTAATCTTTGAAACAAAAGTGCATTAAAATAATTTGACTTCCGACTCATCTAAGAAAGATATTAAGGGATATTCTTCGATTAATAGAAAATATAAGCCAAACATTAAATAGGGTCAACCTTGAAATAATTGGCCATATCTTTGTCTCAAATTGCCCCATTTCAATTATAGAGGTGTTTTTAGAATTCACTTAATCTTTGGAACAAAACTGCATTAAAATAATTTGACTTCCTACTCATCTAAGAAAGATATTAAGGGATATTCTTGATTAACAGAAAATATATGGAAAGCATTAAATAGGGTCTACCTTGAAATAAATGGCCATATCTTCGTCCAAAATTGCCCCATTTCAATTATAAAGGTGTTTTTAGAATTCAATTGATCTTTGGAACAAAACTGCATTAAAATAATTTGACTTCCGACTCATCTAAGAAAGATATTAAGGGATATTCTTCGATAAATAGAAAATATATGGAAAGTATTAAATAGGGTCTACCTTGAAATAAATGGCCATATCTCCGTCAAAAATTGCCACATTGCAATTATAATGGTGTTTTTGGAATTCACTCGATCTTTGGAACAAAACTGCATTAAAATAATTTGACTTCCGACTCATCTAAGAAAGATATTAAGGGATATTCTTCGATAAATAGAAAATATATGGAAAACATTAAATAGGCTCTACCTTGAAATAAATGGCCATATCTTCGTCAAAAATTGCCCCATTTCAATTATAAAGGTGTTTTTAGAATTCACTTGATCTTTGGAACAAAACTGCATTAAAATAATTTGACTTCCGACTCATCTAAGAAAGATATTAAGGGATATTCTTCGATAAATAGAAAATATATGGAAAGCATTAAATAGGCTCTACCTTGAAATAAATGGCCATATCTTCGTCAAAAATTGCCCCATTTCAATTATAAAGGTGTTTTTAGAATTCACTCGATCTTTAAAACAAAACTGCATTAAAATAATTTGACTTCCGACTCATCTAAGAAAGATATTAAGGGATATTCTTCGATAAATAGAAAGTATATGGAAAGCATTAAATAGGGTCTACCTTGAAATAAATGGCCATATCTTCGTCAAAAATTGCCCCATTTTAATTATAAAGAAGTTTTTGGAATTCACTCGATCTTTGGAACAAAACTGCATTAAAATAATTTGACTTCCGACTCATCTAAGAAAGATATTAAGGGATATTCTTCGATAAATAGAAAATATATGGAAAGCATTAAATAGGTTCTACCTTAAAATAAATGGCCATAATTCGTCAAAACTTGCCCCATTTCAATTATGAAGGTGTTCTTAGAATTCACTTGATCTTTCAAACAAAACTGCATTAAAATAATTTGACTTCCGACTCATCTAAGAAAGATATTAAGGGATATTCTTCGATATATAGAAAATATATGGAAAGCATTAAATAGGGTCTACCTTGAAATAAATAGCCATATCTTCATCAAAAATTGCCCCATTTCAATTATAAAGGGGTTTTTAGAATTCAATCGATCTTTGGAACTAAACTACATTAAAATAATTTGACTTCCGACTCACCTAAGAAAGATATTAAGGGATATTCTTTGATTAACAGAAAATATATGGAAAGCATTAAATAGGGTCTGCCTTGAAATAAATGGCCATATCTTCGTCAAAACTTGCTCCATTTCAATTATAAAGGTGTTTTTAGAATTCACTTGGTGTTTGGAACAAAACTGCATTAAAATACTTCGACTTCCGACTCATCTAAGAAATATATTAGGGGATATTCTTCGATTAACAGAAAATATATGGAAAGCATTAAATAGGGTCTACCTTGAAATAAATGGCCATATCTTCGTCAAAAATTGCCCCATTTTAATTATAAAGTTGTTTTTGGAATTCGCTTGATCTTTCAAACAAAACTGCATTAAAATAATTTGACTTCCGACTCATCTAAGAAAGGAATTAAGGGATATTCTTCGATAAATAGAAAATATATGGAAAGTATTAAATAGGGTCTACCATGAAATAAATGGCCATATCTTCGTCAAAAATTGCCCCATTTCAATTATAAAGGTGGAAAGTATTAAATAGGGTCAACCATGAAATAAATGGCCATATCTTCGTCAAAAATTGCCCCATTTCAATTATAAAGGTGTTTTTAGAATTCACTCAATCTTTGGAACAAAATTGCATTAAAATAATTTGACTTCCGACTCATCTAAGAAAGATATTAAGGGATATTTTTCGATAAATAGAAAATATATGGAAAGCATTAAATAGGCTCTAACTTGAAATAAATGGCCATATCTTCGTCAAAAATTGCCCCATTTCAATTATAAAGGTGTTTTTAGAATTCACTTGATCTTTGGAACAAAACTGCATTAAAATAATTTGACTTCCGACTCTTCTAAGAAAGATATTAAGGGATATTCTTCGATAAATAGAAAATATATGGAAAGCATTAAATAGGCTCTACCTTGAAATAAATGGCCATATCTTCGTCAAAAATTGCCCCATTTCAATTATAAAGGTGTTTTTAGAATTCACTCGATCTTTAAAACAAAACTGCATTAAAATAATTTGACTTGCGACTCATCTAAGAAAGATATTAAGGGATATTCTTCGATAAATAGAAAGAATATGGAAAGCATTAAATAGGGTCTACCTTGAAATAAATGGCCATATCTTCGTCAAAAATTGCCCCATTTTAATTATAAAGAAGTTTTTGGAATTCACTCGATCTTTGGAACAAAACTGCATTAAAATAATTTGACTTCCGACTCATCTAAGAAAAATATTAAGGGATATTCTTCGATAAATAGAAAATATATGGAAAGCATTAAATAGGTTCTACCTTAAAATAAATGGCCATAATTCGTCAAAACTTGCCCCATTTCAATTATGAAGGTGTTCTTAGAATTCACTTGATCTTTCAAACAAAACTGCATTAAAATAATTTGACTTCCGACTCATCTAAGAAAGATATTAAGGGATATTCTTCGATATATAGAAAATATATGGAAAGCATTAAATAGGGTCTACCTTGAAATAAATAGCCATATCTTCATCAAAAATTGCCCCATTTCAATTATAAAGGTGTTTTTAGAATTCAATCGATCTTTGGAACTAAACTACATTAAAATAATTTGACTTCCGACTCACCTAAGAAAGATATTAAGGGATATTCTTTGATTAACAGAAAATATATGGAAAGCATTAAATAGGGTCTGCCTTGAAATAAATGGCCATATCTTCGTCAAAACTTGCTCCATTTCAATTATAAAGGTGTTTTTAGAATTCACTTGGTGTTTGGAACAAAACTGCATTAAAATACTTCGACTTCCGACTCATCTAAGAAATATATTAGGGGATATTCTTCGATTAACAGAAAATATATGGAAAGCATTAAATAGGGTCTACCTTGAAATAAATGGCCATATCTTCGTCAAAAATTGCCCCATTTTAATTATAAAGTTGTTTTTGGAATTCGCTTGATCTTTCAAACAAAACTGCATTAAAATAATTTGACTTCCGACTCATCTAAGAAAGGAATTAAGGGATATTCTTCGATAAATAGAAAATATATGGAAAGTATTAAATAGGGTCTACCATGAAATAAATGGCCATATCTTCGTCAAAAATTGCCCCATTTCAATTATAAAGGTGGAAAGTATTAAATAGGGTCAACCATGAAATAAATGGCCATATCTTCGTCAAAAATTGCCCCATTTCAATTATAAAGGTGTTTTTAAAATTCACCCGATCTTTGGAACAAAACTGCATTAAAATAGTTTGACTTCCGACTCATCTAAGGAAGATATTAAGGGATATTCTTCGATAAATAGGAAATATATGGAAAGCATTAAATAGGGTCTACCTTGAAATAAATGGCCATATCTTCTTCCAAAATTGCTCCATTTCAATTATAAGGGTGTTTTTAGAATTCACTCGATCTTTAAAACAATACTGCATTAAAATAATTTGACTTCCGACTTATCTAAGAAAGATATTAAGGGATATTCTTTGATAAACAGAAAATATATGGAATGCATTAAATAGGGTCTACCTTGAAATAAATGGCCATATCTTCGTCAAAAAATGCCCCATTTAAATTATGAAGGTGGTTTTAGAATTCAATCGATCTTTGGAACTAAACTGCATTAAAATAATTTGACTTCCGACTCACCTAAGAAAGATATTAAGGGATATTCTTTGATTAACAGAAAATATATGGAAAGCATTAAATAGGGTCTGCCTTGAAATAAATGGCCATATCTTCGTCAAAACTTGCTCCATTTCAATTATAAAGGTGTTTTTAGAATTCACTTGGTGTTTGGAACAAAACTGCATTAAAATACTTCGACTTCCGACTCATCTAAGAAATATATTAAGGGATATTCTTCGATTAACAGAAAATATATGGAAAGCATTAAATAGGGTCTACCTTGAAATAAATGGCCATATCTTCGTCAAAAATTGCCCCATTTTAATTATAAAGTTGTTTTTGGAATTCGCTTGATCTTTCAAACAAAACTGCATTAAAATAATTTGACTTCCGACTCATCTAAGAAAGGAATTAAGGGATATTCTTCGATAAATAGAAAATATATGGAAAGTATTAAATAGGGTCTACCATGAAATAAATGGCCATATCTTCGTCAAAAATTGCCCCATTTCAATTATAAAGGTGGAAAGTATTAAATAGGGTCAACCATGAAATAAATGGCCATATCTTCGTCAAAAATTGCCCCATTTCAATTATAAAGGTGTTTTTAAAATTCACCCGATCTTTGGAACAAAACTGCATTAAAATAGTTTGACTTCCGACTCATCTAAGGAAGATATTAAGGGATATTCTTCGATAAATAGGAAATATATGGAAAGCATTAAATAGGGTCTACCTTGAAATAAATGGCCATATCTTCTTCCAAAATTGCTCCATTTCAATTATAAGGGTGTTTTTAGAATTCACTCGATCTTTAAAACAATACTGCATTAAAATAATTTGACTTCCGACTTATCTAAGAAAGATATTAAGGGATATTCTTTGATAAACAGAAAATATATGGAATGCATTAAATAGGGTCTACCTTGAAATAAATGGCCATATCTTAGTCAAAAAGTGCCCCATTTAAATTATGAAGGTGGTTTTAGAATTCAATCGATCTTTGGAACTAAACTGCATTAAAATAATTTGACTTCCGACTCACCTAAGAAAGATATTAAGGGATATTCTTTGATTAACAGAAAATATATGGAAAGCATTAAATAGGGTCTACCTTGAAATAAATGGCCATATCTTCGTCAAAAAATGCCCCATTTCAATTATAAAGGTGTTTTTAGAATTCACTTGGTCTTTGGAACAAAACTGCATTAAAATAATTTGACTTCCGACTCATCTAAGAAAGATATTAAGGGATATTCTTCGATATATAGAAAATATATGGAAAGCATTAAATAGGGTCTACCTTGAAATAAATAGCCATATCTTCGTCAAAAAATGCTCCATTTCAATTATAAAGGTGTTTTTAGAATTAACTTGGTCTTTGGAACAAAACTGCATTAAAATAATTTGACTTCCGACTCATCTAAGAAAGATATTAAGGGATATTCTTCGCTTAACAAAAAATATATGGAAAGCATTAAATAGGGTCTACCTTGAAATAAATGGCCATATCTTCGTCAAAAATTGCCCGCTTTCAATTATAAAGGTGTTTTTAGATTTCAATCGATCTTTGGAACTAAACTGCATTAAAATAATTTGACTTCCGACTCACCTAAGAAAGATATTAAGGGATATTCTTTGATTAACAGAAAATATATGGAAAGCATTAAATAGGGTCTACCTTAAAATAAATGGCCATATCTTCGTCAAAAATTGCTCCATTTCAATTATAAAGGTGTTTTTAGAATTCACTTGGTCTTTGAAACAAAACTGCATTAAAATACTTCGACTTCCGACTCATCTAAGAAAGATATTAAGGGATATTCTTCGATTAACAGAAAATATATGGAAAGCATTAAATAGGTTCTACCTTAAAATAAATGGCCATAATTCGTCAAAAATTGCCCGCTTTCAATTATAAAGGTGTTTTTAGAATTCACTCAATCTTTGGAACAAAACTGCATTAAAATAATTTGACTTCCGACTCATCTAAGAAAGATATTAAGGGATATCCTTCGATTAATAGAAAATATTAGGCAAACATTAAATAGGGCCAACCTTGAAATAAATGGCCATATCTTTGTCTCAAATTGCCCCATTTCAATTATAAAGCTGTTTTTAGAATTCAATTGATCTTTGGAACAAAACTGCATTAAAATAATTTGACTTCCGACTCATCTAAGAAAGATATTAAGGGATATTCTTGATTAACAGAAAATATATGGAAAGCATTAAAGAGGGTCTACCTTGAAATAAATGGCCATATCTTTGTCTCAAATTGGCCCATTTCAATTATAAGGGTGTTTTTAGAATTCACTTGATCTTTGGAACAAAACTGCATTAAAATAATTTGACTTCCGACTCATCTAAGAAAGATATTAAGGGATATTCTTCGATATATAGAAAATATATGGAAAGCATTAAATAGGGTCTACCTTGAAATAAATAGCCATATCTTCGTCAAAAAATGCTCCATTTCAATTATAAAGGTGTTTTTATAATTCACTTGGTCTTTGGAAAGATTATAAGGGATATTCTTCGCTTAACAAAGAATATATGGAAAGCATTAAATAGGGTCTACCTTGAAATAAATGGCCATATCTTCGTCAAAAATTGCCCGCTTTCAATTATAAAGGTGTTTTTAGATTTCAATCGATCTTTGGAACTAAACTGCATTAAAATAATTTGACTTCCGACTCACCTAAGAAAGATATTAAGGGATATTCTTTGATTAACAGAAAATATATGGAAAGCATTAAATAGGGTCTACCTTAAAATAAATGGCCATATCTTCGTCAAAAATTGCTCCATTTCAATTATAAAGGTGTTTTTAGAATTCACTTGGTCTTTGAAACAAAACTGCATTAAAATACTTCGACTTCCGACTCATCTAAGAAAGATATTAAGGGATATTCTTCGATTAACAGAAAATATATGGAAAGCATTAAATAGGGTCTACCTTGAAATAAATGGCCATATCTTCGTCAAAAATTGCCCGCTTTCAATTATAAAGGTGTTTTTAGAATTCACTCAATCTTTGAAACAAAACTGCATTAAAATAATTTGACTTCCGACTCATCTAAGAAAGATATTAAGGGATATTCTTCGAATAATAGAAAATATATGGAAAGCATTAAATAGGGTCTACCTTGAAATAAATGGCCATATCTTCGTCAAAAATCACCCCATTTCAATTATAAAGATGTTCTTAGAATTCACTCGATCTTTGGAACAAAACTGCATTAAAATAATTTGACTTCCGACTCATCTAAGAAAGGTATTAAGGGATATTCTTTGATTAACAGAAAATATATGGAAAGTATTAAATAGGGTCTACCTTGAAATAAATGGCCATATCTCCGTAAAAAATTGCCCCATTTCAATTATAAAGGTGGTTTTAGAATTCACTTAATCTTTGAAACAAAAGTGCATTAAAATAATTTGACTTCCGACTCATCTAAGAAAGATATTAAGGGATATTCTTCGATTAATAGAAAATATAAGCCAAACATTAAATAGGGTCAACCTTGAAATAATTGGCCATATCTTTGTCTCAAATTGCCCCATTTCAATTATAGAGGTGTTTTTAGAATTCACTTAATCTTTGGAACAAAACTGCATTAAAATAATTTGACTTCCGACTCATCTAAGAAAGATATTAAGGGATATTCTTGATTAACAGAAAATATATGGAAAGCATTAAATAGGGTCTATCTTGAAATAAATGGCCATATCTTCGTCCAAAATTGCCCCATTTCAATTATAAAAGTATTTTTAGAATTCACTTGATCTTTGGAACAAAACTGCATTAAAATAATTTGACTTCCGACTCATCTAAGAAATATATTAAGGGATATTCTTTGATTAACAGAAAATATATGGAAAGTATTAAATAGGGTCTACCTTGAAATAAATGGCCATATCTCCGTCAAAAATTGCCCCATTTCAATTATAAAGGTGTTTTTAGAATTCACTTGATCTTTGGAACAAAACTGCATTAAAATAATTTGACTTCCGACTCATCTAAGAAAGATATTAAGGGATATTCTTCGATAAATAGAAAATATATGGAAAGTATTAAATAGGGTCTACCTTGAAATAAATGGCCATATCTCCGTCAAAAATTGCCACATTTCAATTATAATGGTGTTTTTGGAATTCACTCGATCTTTGGAACAAAACTGCATTAAAATAATTTGACTTCCGACTCATCTAAGAAAGATATTAAGGGATATTCTTCGATAAAGAGAAAATATATGGAAAACATTAAATGGGCTCTACCTTGAAATAAATGGCCATATCTTCGTCAAAAATTGCCCCATTTCAATTATAAAGGTGTTTTTAGAATTCACTCAATCTTTGGAACAAAACTGCATTAAAATAATTTGACTTCCGACTCATCTAAGAAAGATATTAAGGGATATTCTTCGATAAATAGAAAATATATGGAAAGCATTAAATAGGCTCTAACTTGAAATAAATGGCCATATCTTCGTCAAAAATTGCCCCATTTCAATTATAAAGGTGTTTTTAGAATTCACTTGATCTTTGGAACAAAACTGCATTAAAATAATTTGACTTCCGACTCATCTAAGAAAGATATTAAGGGATATTCTTCGATAAATAGAAAATATATGGAAAGCATTAAATAGGCTCTACCTTGAAATAAATGGCCTTATCTTCGTCAAAAATTGCCCCATTTCAATTATAAAGGTGTTTTTAGAATTCACTCGATCTTTAAAACAAAACTGCATTAAAATAATTTGACTTCCGACTCATCTAAGAAAGATATTAAGGGATATTCTTCGATATATAGAAAATATATGGAAAGCATTAAATAGGGTCTACCTTGAAATAAATAGCCATATCTTCGTCAAAAAATGCTCCATTTCAGTTATAAAGGTGTTTTTATAATTCACTTGGTCTTTGGAAAGATATTAAGGGATATTCTTCGCTTAACAAAAAATATATGGAAAGCATTAAATAGGGTCTACCTTGAAATAAATGGCCATATCTTCGTCAAAAATTGCCCGCTTTCAATTATAAAGGTGTTTTTAGATTTCAATCGATCTTTGGAACTAAACTGCATTAAAATAATTTGACTTCCGACTCACCTAAGAAAGATATTAAGGGATATTCTTTGATTAACAGAAAATATATGGAAAGCATTAAATAGGGTCTACCTTAAAATAAATGGCCATATCTTCGTCAAAAATTGCTCCATTTCAATTATAAAGGTGTTTTTAGAATTCACTTGGTCTTTGAAACAAAACTGCATTAAAATACTTCGACTTCCGACTCATCTAAGAAAGATATTAAGGGATATTCTTCGATTAACAGAAAATATATGGAAAGCATTAAATAGGGTCTACCTTGAAATAAATGGCCATATCTTCGTCAAAAATTGCCCGCTTTCAATTATAAAGGTGTTTTTAGAATTCACTCAATCTTTGAAACAAAACTGCATTAAAATAATTTGACTTCCGACTCATCTAAGAAAGATATTAAGGGATATTCTTCGAATAATAGAAAATATATGGAAAGCATTAAATAGGGTCTACCTTGAAATAAATGGCCATATCTTCGTCAAAAATCACTCCATTTCAATTATAAAGATGTTCTTAGAATTCACTTGATCTTTGGAACAAAACTGCATTAAAATAATTTGACTTCCGACTCATCTAAGAAAGATATTAAGGGATATTCTTCGATATATAGAAAATATATGGAAAGCATTAAATAGGGTCTACCTTGAAATAAATAGCCATATCTTCGTCAAAAAATGCTCCATTTCAATTATAAAGGTGTTTTTATAATTCACTTGGTCTTTGGAAAGATATTAAGGGATATTCTTCGCTTAACAAAAAATATATGGAAAGCATTAAATAGGGTCTACCTTGAAATAAATGGCCATATCTTCGTCAAAAATTGCCCGCTTTCAATTATAAAGGTGTTTTTAGATTTCAATCGATCTTTGGAACTAAACTGCATTAAAATAATTTGACTTCCGACTCACCTAAGAAAGATATTAAGGGATATTCTTTGATTAACAGAAAATATATGGAAAGCATTAAATAGGGTCTACCTTAAAATAAATGGCCATATCTTCGTCAAAAATTGCTCCATTTCAATTATAAAGGTGTTTTTAGAATTCACTTGGTCTTTGAAACAAAACTGCATTAAAATACTTCGACTTCCGACTCATCTAAGAAAGATATTAAGGGATATTCTTCGATTAACAGAAAATATATGGAAAGCATTAAATAGGGTCTACCTTGAAATAAATGGCCATATCTTCGTCAAAAATTGCCCGCTTTCAATTATAAAGGTGTTTTTAGAATTCACTCAATCTTTAAAACAAAACTGCATTAAAATAATTTGACTTCCGACTCATCTAAGAAAGATATTAAGGGATATTCTTCGAATAATAGAAAATATATGGAAAGCATTAAATAGGGTCTACTTTGAAATAAATGGCCATATCTTCGTCAAAAATCACCCCATTTCAATTATAAAGATGTTCTTAGAATTCACTCGATCTTTGGAACAAAACTGCATTAAAATAATTTGACTTCCGACTCATCTAAGAAAGGTATTAAGGGATATTCTTTGATTAACAGAAAATATATGGAAAGTATTAAATAGGGTCTACCTTGAAATAAATGGCCATATCTCCGTCAAAAATTGCCCCATTTCAATTATAAAGGTGGTTTTAGAATTCGCTTAATCTTTGAAACAAAAGTGCATTAAAATAATTTGACTTCCGACTCATCTAAGAAAGATATTAAGGGATATTCTTCGATTAATAGAAAATATAAGCCAAACATTAAATAGGGTCAACCTTGAAATAATTGGCCATATCTTTGTCTCAAATTGCCCCATTTCAATTATAGAGGTGTTTTTAGAATTCACTTAATCTTTGGAACAAAACTGCATTAAAATAATTTGACTTCCGACTCATCTAAGAAAGATATTAAGGGATATTCTTGATTAACAGAAAATATATGGAAAGCATTAAATAGGGTCTACCTTGAAATAAATGGCCATATCTTCGTCCAAAATTGCCCCATTTCAATTATAAAGATGTTCTTAGAATTCACTCGATCTTTGGAACAAAACTGCATTAAAATAATTTGACTTCCGACTCATCTAAGAAATATATTAGGGGATATTCTTCGATTAACAGAAAATATATGGAAAGCATTAAATAGGGTCTACCTTGAAATAAATGGCCATATCTTCGTCAAAAATTGCCCCATTTTAATTATAAAGTTGTTTTTGGAATTCGCTTGATCTTTCAAACAAAACTGCATTAAAATAATTTGACTTCCGACTCATCTAAGAAAGGAATTAAGGGATATTCTTCGATAAATAGAAAATATATGGAAAGTATTAAATAGGGTCTACCATGAAATAAATGGCCATATCTTCGTCAAAAATTGCCCCATTTCAATTATAAAGGTGGAAAGTATTAAATAGGGTCAACCATGAAATAAATGGCCATATCTTCGTCAAAAATTGCCCCATTTCAATTATAAAGGTGTTTTTAAAATTCACCCGATCTTTGGAACAAAACTGCATTAAAATAATTTGACTTCCGACTCATCTAAGGAAGATATTAAGGGATATTCTTCGATAAATAGGAAATATATGGAAAGCATTAAATAGGGTCTACCTTGAAATAAATGGACATATCTTCGTCAAAAATTGCCCCATTTAAATTATGAAGGTGGTTTTAGAATTCAATCGATCTTTGGAACTAAACTGCATTAAAATAATTTGACTTCCGACTCACCTAAGAAAGATATTAAGGGATATTCTTTGATTAACAGAAAATATATGGAAAGCATTAAATAGGGTCTACCTTGAAATAAATGGCCATATCTTCGTCAAAAAATGCCCCATTTCAATTATAAAGGTGTTTTTAGGATTCACTTGGTCTTTGGAACAAAACTGCATTAAAATAATTTGACTTCCGACTCATCTAAGAAAGATATTAAGGGATATTCTTCGATATATAGAAAATATATGGAAAGCATTAAATAGGGTCTACCTTGAAATAAATAGCCATATCTTCGTCAAAAAATGCTCCATTTCAATTATAAAGGTGTTTTTAGAATTCACTTGGTCTTTGGAACAAAACTGCATTAAAATAATTTGACTTCCGACTCATCTAAGAAAGATATTAAGGGATATTTTTCGCTTAACAAAAAATATATGGAAAGCATTAAATAGGGTCTACCTTGAAATAAATGGCCATATCTTCGTCAAAAATTGCCCGCTTTCAATTATAAAGGTGTTTTTAGAATTCACTCAATCTTTGGAACAAAACTGCATTAAAATAATTTGACTTCCGACTCATCTAAGAAAGATATTAAGGGATATCCTTCGATTAATAGAAAATATTAGGCAAACATTAAATAGGGCCAACCTTGAAATAAATGGCCATATCTTTGTCTCAAATTGCCCCATTTCAATTATAAAGCTGTTTTTAGAATTTTCTTAATCTTTGGAACAAAACTGCATTAAAATAATTTGACTTCCGACTCATCTAAGAAAGATATTAAGGGATATTCTTGATTAACAGAAAATATATGGAAAGCATTAAATAGGGTCTACCTTGAAATAAATGGCCATATCTTTGTCTCAAATTGGCCCATTTCAATTATAAGGGTGTTTTTAGAATTCACTTGATCTTTGGAACAAAACTGCATTAAAATAATTTGACTTCCGACTCATCTAAGAAAGATATTAAGGGATATTCTTCGATATATAGAAAATATATGGAAAGCATTAAATAGGGTCTACCTTGAAATAAATAGCCATATCTTCGTCAAAAAATGCTCCATTTCAATTATAAAGGTGTTTTTATAATTCACTTGGTCTTTGGAAAGATATTAAGGGATATTCTTCGCTTAACAAAAAATATATGGAAAGCATTAAATAGGGTCTACCTTGAAATAAATGGCCATATCTTCGTCAAAAATTGCCCGCTTTCAATTATAAAGGTGTTTTTAAATTTCAATCGATCTTTGAAACTAAACTGCATTAAAATAATTTGACTTCCGACTCACCTAAGAAAGATATTAAGGGATATTCTTTGATTAATAGAAAATATATGGAAAGCATTAAATAGGGTCTACCTTAAAATAAATGGCCATATCTTCGTCAAAAATTGCTCCATTTCAATTATAAAGGTGTTTTTAGAATTCACTTGGTCTTTGAAACAAAACTGCATTAAAATACTTCGACTTCCGACTCATCTAAGAAAGATATTAAGGGATATTCTTCGATTAACAGAAAATATATGGAAAGCATTAAATAGGGTCTACCTTGAAATAAATGGCCATATCTTCGTCAAAAATTGCCCGCTTTCAATTATAAAGGTGTTTTTAGAATTCACTCAATCTTTGAAACAAAACTGCATTAAAATAATTTGACTTCCGACTCATCTAAGAAAGATATTAAGGGATATTCTTCGAATAATAGAAAATATATGGAAATCATTAAATAGGGTCTACCTTGAAATAAATGGCCATATCTCCGTCAAAAATTGCCCCATTTCAATTATAAAGGTGGTTTTAGAATTCACCTAATCTTTGAAACAAAAGTGCATTAAAATAATTTGACTTCCGACTCATCTAAGAAAGATATTAAGGGATATTCTTCGATTAATAGAAAATATAAGCCAAACATTAAATAGGGTCAACCTTGAAATAATTGGCCATATCTTTGTCTCAAATTGCCCCATTTCAATTATAGAGGTGTTTTTAGAATTCACTTAATCTTTGGAAAAAACTGCATTAAAATAATTTGACTTCCGACTCATCTAAGAAAGATATTAAGGGATATTCTTGATTAACAGAAAATATATGGAAAGCATTAAATAGGGTCAACCTTGAAATAAATGGCCATATCTTCGTCAAAAATTGCCCCATTTCAATTATAAAGGTGTTTTAAGAATTAACTTAATCTTTGGAACAAAACTGCATTAAAATAATTTGACTTGCTACTCATCTAAGAAAGATATTAAGGGATATTCTTTGATTAACAGAAAATATATGGAAAGTATTAAATAGGGTCTACCTTGAAATAAATGGCCATATCTCCGTCAAAAATTGCCCCATTTCAATTATAAAGGTGTTTTTAGAATTCACTTGATCTTTGGAACAAAACTGCATTAAAATAATTTGACTTCCGACTCATCTAAGAAAGATATAAAGGGATATTCTTCGATAAATAGAAAGTATATGGAAAGTATTAAATAGGGTCTACCTTGAAATAAATGGCCATATCTCCGTCAAAAATTGCCACATTTCAATTATAATGGTGTTTTTGGAATTCACTCGATCTTTGGAACAAAACTGCATTAAAATAATTTGACTTCCGACTCATCTAAGAAAGATATTAAGGGATATTCTTCGATAAATAGAAAATATATGGAAAACATTAAATAGGCTCTACCTTGAAATAAATGGCCATATCTTCGTCAAAAATTGCCCCATTTCAATTATAAAGGTGTTTTTAGAATTCACTCAACCTTTGGCACAAAATTGCATTAAAATAATTTGACTTCCTACTCATCTAAGAAAGATATTAAGGGATATTCTTCGATAAATAGAAAATATATGGAAAGCATTAAATAGGCTCTAACTTGAAATAAATGGCCATATCTTCGTCAAAAATTGCTCCATTTCAATTATAAAGGTGTTTTTAGAATTCACTTGATCTTTGCAACAAAACTGCATTAAAATAATTTGACTTCCGACTCATCTAAGAAAGATATTAAGGGATATTCTTCGATAAATAGAAAATATATGGAAAGCATTAAATAGGCTCTACCTTGAAATAAATGGCCATATCTTCGTCAAAAATTGCCCCATTTCAATTATAAAGGTGTTTTTAGAATTCACTCGATCTTTAAAACAAAACTGCATTAAAATAATTTGACTTCCGACTCATCTAAGAAAGATATTAAGGGATATTCTTCGATAAATAGAAAGTATATGGAAAGCATTAAATAGGGTCTACCTTGAAATAAATGGCCATATCTTCGTCAAAAATTGCCCCATTTTAAATATAAAGAAGTCTTTGGAATTCACTCGATCTTTGGAACAAAACTGCATTAAAATAATTTGACTTCCGACTCATCTAAGAAAGATATTAAGGGATATTCTTCGATAAATAGAAAATATATGGAAAGCATTAAATAGGTTCTACCTTGAAATAAATGGCCATAATTCGTCAAAACTTGACCCATTTCAATTATGAAGGTGTTCTTAGAATTCACTTGATCTTTCAAACAAAACTGCATTAAAATAATTTGACTTCCGACTCATCTAAGAAAGATATTAAGGGATATTCTTCGATATATAGAAAATATATGGAAAGCATTAAATAGGGTCTACCTTGAAATAAATAGCCATATCTTCATCAAAAATTGCCCCATTTCAATTATAAAGGTGTTTTTAGAATTCAATCGATCTTTGGAACTAAACTACATTAAAATAATTTGACTTCCGACTCACCTAAGAAAGATATTAAGGGATATTCTTTGATTAACAGAAAATATATGGAAAGCATTAAATAGGGTCTGCCTTGAAATAAATGGCCATATCTTCGTCAAAACTTGCTCCATTTCAATTATAAAGGTGTTTTTAGAATTCACTTGGTGTTTGGAACAAAACTGCATTAAAATACTTCGACTTCCGACTCATCTAAGAAATATATTAGGGGATATTCTTCGATTAACAGAAAATATATGGAAAGCATTAAATAGGGTCTACCTTGAAATAAATGGCCATATCTTCGTCAAAAATTGCCCCATTTTAATTATAAAGTTGTTTTTGGAATTCGCTTGATCTTTCAAACAAAACTGCATTAAAATAATTTGACTTCCGACTCATCTAAGAAAGGAATTAAGGGATATTCTTCGATAAATAGAAAATATATGGAAAGTATTAAATAGGGTCTACCATGAAATAAATGGCCATATCTTCGTCAAAAATTGCCCCATTTCAATTATAAAGGTGGAAAGTATTAAATAGGGTCAACCATGAAATAAATGGCCATATCTTCGTCAAAAATTGCCCCATTTCAATTATAAAGGTGTTTTTAAAATTCACCCGATCTTTGGAACAAAACTGCATTAAAATAATTTGACTTCCGACTCATCTAAGGAAGATATTAAGGGATATTCTTCGATAAATAGGAAATATATGGAAAGCATTAAATAGGGTCTACCTTGAAATAAATGGCCATATCTTCGTCAAAAATTGCCCCATTTCAATTATAAAGGTGTTTTTAGAATTCACTCGATCTTTAAAACAATACTGCATTAAAATAATTTGACTTCCGACTCATCTAAGAAAGATATTAAGGGATATTCTTCGATAAATAGAAAATATATGGAAAGTATTAAATAGGGTCTACCTTGAAATAAATGGCCATATCTTCGCCAAAAATTGAACCATTTCAATTATAAAGGTGTTCTTAGAATTCACTTGATCTTTGGAACAAAACTGCATTAAAATACTTCGACTTCCGACTCATCTAAGAAATATATTAGGGGATATTCTTCGATTAACAGAAAATATATGGAAAGCATTAAATAGGGTCTACCTTGAAATAAATGGCCATATCTTCGTCAAAAATTGCCCCATTTTAATTATAAAGTTGTTTTTGGAATTCGCTTGATCTTTCAAACAAAACTGCATTAAAATAATTTGACTTCCGACTCATCTAAGAAAGGAATTAAGGGATATTCTTCGATAAATAGAAAATATATGGAAAGTATTAAATAGGGTCTACCATGAAATAAATGGCCATATCTTCGTCAAAAATTGCCCCATTTCAATTATAAAGGTGGAAAGTATTAAATAGGGTCTACCTTGAGATAAATGGCCATATCTTCGTCAAAAATTGCCCCATTTCAATTATAAAGGTGTTTTTAGAATTCACTTGATCTTTGCAACAAAACTGCATTAAAATAATTTGACTTCCGACTCATCTAAGAAAGATATTAAGGGATATTCTTCGATAAATAGAAAATATATGGAAAGCATTAAATAGGGTCTACCTTGAAATAAATGGCCATATCTTCATCAAAAATTGCCCCATTTCAATTATAAAGGTGTTTTTAGAATTCACTCAATCTTTGGCACAAAATTGCATTAAAATAATTTGACTTCCGACTCATCTAAGAAAGATATTAAGGGATATTCTTCGATAAATAGAAAATATATGGAAAGCATTAAATAGGCTCTAACTTGAAATAAATGACCATATCTTCGTCAAAAATTGCTCCATTTCAATTATAAAGGTGTTTTTAGAATTCACTTGATCTTTGCAACAAAACTGCATTAAAATAATTTGACTTCCGACTCATCTAAGAAAGATATTAAGGGATATTCTTCGATTAATAGAAAATATATGGAAAGCATTAAATAGGGTCAACCTTGAAATAAATGGCCATATCTTCGTCAAAAATTGCCCCATTTCAATTATAAAGGTGTTTTTAGAATTCACTCGATCTTTAAAACAAAACTGCATTAAAATAATTTGACTTCCGACTCATCTAAGAAAGATATTAAGGGATATTCTTCGATAAATAGAAAGTATATGGAAAGCATTAAATAGGGTCTACCTTGAAATAAATGGCCATATCTTCGTCAAAAATTGCCCCATTTTAAATATAAAGAAGTCTTTGGAATTCACTCGATCTTTGGAACAAAACTGCATTAAAATAATTTGACTTGCGACTCATCTAAGAAAGATATTAAGGGATATTCTTCGATAAATAGAAAATATATGGAAAGCATTAAATAGGGTCTACCTTGAAATAAATGGCCATAATTCGTCAAAAATTGCCCCATTTCAATTATAAAGGTGTTTTTAGAATTCAATCGATCTTTGGAACTAAACTACATTAAAATAATTTGACTTCCGACTCACCTAAGAAAGATATTAAGGGATATTCTTTGATTAACAGAAAATATATGGAAAGCATTAAATAGGGTCTGCCTTGAAATAAATGGCCATATCTTCGTCAAAACTTGCTCCATTTCAATTATAAAGGTGTTTTTAGAATTCACTTGGTGTTTGGAACAAAACTGCATTAAAATACTTCGACTTCCGACTCATCTAAGAAATATATTAGGGGATATTCTTCGATTAACAGAAAATATATGGAAAGCATTAAATAGGGTCTACCTTGAAATAAATGGCCATATCTTCGTCAAAAATTGCCCCATTTTAATTATAAAGTTGTTTTTGGAATTCGCTTGATCTTTCAAACAAAACTGCATTAAAATAATTTGACTTCCGACTCATCTAAGAAAGGAATTAAGGGATATTCTTCGATAAATAGAAAATATATGGAAAGTATTAAATAGGGTCTACCATGAAATAAATGGCCATATCTTCGTCAAAAATTGCCCCATTTCAATTATAAAGGTGGAAAGTATTAAATAGGGTCAACCATGAAATAAATGGCCATATCTTCGTCAAAAATTGCCCCATTTCAATTATAAAGGTGTTTTTAAAATTCACCCGATCTTTGGAACAAAACTGCATTAAAATAATTTGACTTCCGACTCATCTAAGGAAGATATTAAGGGATATTCTTCGATAAATAGGAAATATATGGAAAGCATTAAATAGGGTCTACCTTGAAATAAATGGCCATATCTTCGTCAAAAATTGCCCCATTTCAATTATAAAGGTGTTTTTAGAATTCACTCGATCTTTAAAACAATACTCCATTAAAATAATTTGACTTCTGACTCATCTAAGAAAGGTATTAAGGGATATTCTTCGATAAATAGAAAATATATGGAAAGTATTAAATAGGGTCTACCTTGAAATAAATGGCCATATCTTCTTCCAAAATTGCTCCATTTCAATTATAAAGGTGTTTTTAGAATTCACTTGGTGTTTGGAACAAAACTGCATTAAAATACTTCGACTTCCGACTCATCTAAGAAATATATTAGGGGATATTCTTCGATTAACAGAAAATATATGGAAAGCATTAAATAGGGTCTACCTTGAAATAAATGGCCATATCTTCGTCAAAAATTGCCCCATTTTAATTATAAAGTTGTTTTTGGAATTCGCTTGATCTTTCAAACAAAACTGCATTAAAATAATTTGACTTCCGACTCATCTAAGAAAGGAATTAAGGGATATTCTTCGATAAATAGAAAATATATGGAAAGTATTAAATAGGGTCTACCATGAAATAAATGGCCATATCTTCGTCAAAAATTGCCCCATTTCAATTATAAAGGTGGAAAGTATTAAATAGGGTCAACCATGAAATAAATGGCCATATCTTCGTCAAAAATTGCCCCATTTCAATTATAAGGGTGTTTTTAGAATTCACATGATCTTTGGAACAAAACTGCATTAAAATAATTTGACTTCCGACTTATCTAAGAAAGATATTAAGGGATATTCTTCGATTAATAGAAAATATAAGCCAAACAATAAATAGGGCCAACCTTGAAATAAATGGCCATATCTTCGTCAAAAACTGCCCGCTTTCAGTTATAAAGGTGTTTTTAGAATTGACTCAACCTTTGGAACAAAACTGCATTAAAATAATTTGACTTCCGACTCATCTAAGAAAGATATTAAGGGATATTCTTCGATAAATAGAAAATATATGGAAAGCATTAAATAGGCTCTACCTTGAAATAAATGGCCATATCTTCGTCAAAAATTGCCCCATTTCAATTATAAAGGTGTTTTTAGAATTCACTCGATCTTTGGAACAAAACTGCATTAAAATAATTTGACTTCCGACTCATCTAAGAAATATATTAAGGGATATTCTTTGATTAACAGAAAATATATGGAAAGTATTAAATAGGGTCTACCTTGAAATAAATGGCCATATCTTCGTCAAAAATTGCCCGCTTTCAGTTATAAAGGTGTTTTTAGAATTGACTCAACCTTTGGAACAAAACTGCATTAAAATAATTTGACTTCCGACTCATCTAAGAAAGATATTAAGGGATATTCTTCGATAAATAGAAAGTATATGGAAAGCATTAAATAGGCTCTACCTTGAAATAAATGGCCATATCTTCGTCAAAAATTGCCCCATTTCAATTATAAAGGTGTTTTTAGAATTCACTCAATCTTTGGAACAAAACTGCATTAAAATAATTTGACTTGCGACTCATCTAAGAAAGATATTAAGGGATATTCTTCGATAAATAGAAAATATATGGAAAGCATTAAATAGGTTCTACCTTGAAATAAATGGCCATAATTCGTCAAAACTTGACCCATTTCAATTATGAAGGTGTTCTTAGAATTCACTTGATCTTTCAAACAAAACTGCATTAAAATAATTTGACTTCCGACTCATCTAAGAAAGATATTAAGGGATATTCTTCGATATATAGAAAATATATGGAAAGCATTAAATAGGGTCTACCTTGAAATAAATAGCCATATCTTCATCAAAAATTGCCCCATTTCAATTATAAAGGTGTTTTTAGAATTCAATCGATCTTTGGAACTAAACTACATTAAAATAATTTGACTTCCGACTCACCTAAGAAAGATATTAAGGGATATTCTTTGATTAACAGAAAATATATGGAAAGCATTAAATAGGGTCTGCCTTGAAATAAATGGCCATATCTTCGTCAAAACTTGCTCCATTTCAATTATAAAGGTGTTTTTAGAATTCACTTGGTGTTTGGAACAAAACTGCATTAAAATACTTCGACTTCCGACTCATCTAAGAAATATATTAGGGGATATTCTTCGATTAACAGAAAATATATGGAAAGCATTAAATAGGGTCTACCTTGAAATAAATGGCCATATCTTCGTCAAAAATTGCCCCATTTTAATTATAAAGTTGTTTTTGGAATTCGCTTGATCTTTCAAACAAAACTGCATTAAAATAATTTGACTTCCGACTCATCTAAGAAAGGAATTAAGGGATATTCTTCGATAAATAGAAAATATATGGAAAGTATTAAATAGGGTCTACCATGAAATAAATGGCCATATCTTCGTCAAAAATTGCCCCATTTCAATTATAAAGGTGGAAAGTATTAAATAGGGTCAACCATGAAATAAATGGCCATATCTTCGTCAAAAATTGCCCCATTTCAATTATAAAGGTGTTTTTAAAATTCACCCGATCTTTGGAACAAAACTGCATTAAAATAATTTGACTTCCGACTCATCTAAGGAAGATATTAAGGGATATTCTTCGATAAATAGGAAATATATGGAAAGCATTAAATAGGGTCTACCTTGAAATAAATGGCCATATCTTCGTCAAAAATTGCCCCATTTCAATTATAAAGGTGTTTTTAGAATTCACTCGATCTTTAAAACAATACTCCATTAAAATAATTTGACTTCTGACTCATCTAAGAAAGGTATTAAGGGATATTCTTCGATAAATAGAAAATATATGGAAAGTATTAAATAGGGTCTACCTTGAAATAAATGGCCATATCTTCTTCCAAAATTGCTCCATTTCAATTATAAAGGTGTTTTTAGAATTCACTTGGTGTTTGGAACAAAACTGCATTAAAATACTTCGACTTCCGACTCATCTAAGAAATATATTAGGGGATATTCTTCGATTAACAGAAAATATATGGAAAGCATTAAATAGGGTCTACCTTGAAATAAATGGCCATATCTTCGTCAAAAATTGCCCCATTTTAATTATAAAGTTGTTTTTGGAATTCGCTTGATCTTTCAAACAAAACTGCATTAAAATAATTTGACTTCCGACTCATCTAAGAAAGGAATTAAGGGATATTCTTCGATAAATAGAAAATATATGGAAAGTATTAAATAGGGTCTACCATGAAATAAATGGCCATATCTTCGTCAAAAATTGCCCCATTTCAATTATAAAGGTGGAAAGTATTAAATAGGGTCAACCATGAAATAAATGGCCATATCTTCGTCAAAAATTGCCCCATTTCAATTATAAGGGTGTTTTTAGAATTCACATGATCTTTGGAACAAAACTGCATTAAAATAATTTGACTTCCGACTTATCTAAGAAAGATATTAAGGGATATTCTTCGATTAATAGAAAATATAAGCCAAACAATAAATAGGGCCAACCTTGAAATAAATGGCCATATCTTCGTCAAAAACTGCCCGCTTTCAGTTATAAAGGTGTTTTTAGAATTGACTCAACCTTTGGAACAAAACTGCATTAAAATAATTTGACTTCCGACTCATCTAAGAAAGATATTAAGGGATATTCTTCGATAAATAGAAAATATATGGAAAGCATTAAATAGGCTCTACCTTGAAATAAATGGCCATATCTTCGTCAAAAATTGCCCCATTTCAATTATAAAGGTGTTTTTAGAATTCACTCGATCTTTGGAACAAAACTGCATTAAAATAATTTGACTTCCGACTCATCTAAGAAATATATTAAGGGATATTCTTTGATTAACAGAAAATATATGGAAAGTATTAAATAGGGTCTACCTTGAAATAAATGGCCATATCTTCGTCAAAAATTGCCCGCTTTCAGTTATAAAGGTGTTTTTAGAATTGACTCAACCTTTGGAACAAAACTGCATTAAAATAATTTGACTTCCGACTCATCTAAGAAAGATATTAAGGGATATTCTTCGATAAATAGAAAATATATGGAAAGCATTAAATAGGCTCTACCTTGAAATAAATGGCCATATCTTCGTCAAAAATTGCCCCATTTCAATTATAAAGGTGTTTTTAGAATTCACTCAATCTTTGGAACATAACTGCATTAAAATAATTTGACTTCCGACTCATCTAAGAAAGATATTAAGGGATATTCTTCGATAAATAGAAAATATATGGAAAGCATTAAATAGGGTCTACCTTGAAATAAATGGCCATATCTTCGTCAAAAATTGCCCCACTTTAATTATAAAGTTGTTTTTGGAATTCAATCGATCTTTGGAACAAAACTGCATTAAAATAATTTGACTTCCGACTCATCTAAGAAAGATATTAAGGGATATTCTTCGATAAATAGAAAATATATGGAAAGCATTAAATAGGGTCTACCTTGAAATAAATGGCCATATCTTCGTCAAAAATTGCCCCATTTCAATTATAAAGGTGTTTTTAGAATTCACTTGATCTTTGGAACAAAACTGCATTAAAATAATTTGACTTGCGACTCATCTAAGAAAGATATTAAGGGATATTCTTCGATAAATAGAAAATATATGGAAAGCATTAAATAGGGTCTATCTTGATATAAATGGCCATATCTTCGTCAAAAATTGCCACATTTCAATTATAAAGGTGTTTTTAGAATTCAATCGATCTTTGGAACAAAACTGCATTAAAATAATTTGACTTCCGACTCATCTAAGAAAGATATTAAGGGATATTCTTCGATAAATAGAAAATATATGGAAAGCATTAAATAGGGTCTACCATGAAATAACTGGCCATATCTTCGCCCCATTTCAATTATAAAGGTGTTTTTAGAATTCACTCGATCTTTGGAACAAAACTGCATTAAAATAATTTGACTTCCGACTCATCTAAGAAAGATATTAAGAGATATTCTTCGATTAATATAAAATATAAGGCAAACGTTAAATAGGGTCAACCTTGAAATAAAGGGCCATTTCTTTGTCTCAAATTGCCCCATTTCAGTTATAGAGGTGTTTTTAGAATTCAGAAGATACATCCGTTTGAATTTGGAAACCGAAACTTAAAACGTCAATTTCTCGAAATGACTTCGCGACTACATATTTTCAGCTTTCGATGCAGAGTCAAAATATATAAAAAGGGCTTCATAATGTTGAAAGAAATTCTAACTTCTGACAATTATTGGCGAAGATACATCCGTTTGAATTTGGAAACAGAAACTTAAAACGTCAATTTCTCGAAATGACTTCGAGACTACATATTTTCAGCTTTTGAAGCAGAGTCAAAATATATAAAAAGGGCTTCATAATGTTGAAAGAAATTCTAACTTCTGACAATTATTGGCGAAGATACATCCGTTTGAATTTGGAAACAGAAACTTAAAACGTCAATTTCTCGAAATGACTTCGAGACTACATATCTTCAGCTTTTGATGCAGAATCAAAATATATAAAAAGGGCTTCATAATGTTGAAAGAAATTCTAACTTCTGACAATTATTGGCGAAGATACATCCGTTTGAATTTGGAAACAGAAACTTAAAACGTCGATTTCTCGAAATGACTTCGAGACTCCATATTTTCAGCTTTTGATGCAGAATCAAAATATATAAAAAGGGCTTCATAATGTTGAAAGAAATTCTAACTTCTGACAATTATTGGCGAAGATACATCCATTTGAATTTGGAAACGGAAACTTAAAACGTCAATTTCTCTAAATGACTTCGAGACTACATATTTTCAGCTTTTGATGCAGAGTCAAAATATATAAAAAGGGCTTCATAATGTTGAAAGAAATTCTAACTTCTGACAATTATTGGTGAAGATACATCCGTTTGAATTTGGGAAAATAAACTTAAGACGTCAATTTCTCGAAATACCTTCGAGACTATATATTTTCAGCTTTTGATGCAGAGTCAAAATATATAAAAAGGGCTTCATAATGTTGAAAGAAATTCTAACTTCTGACAATTATTGGCGAAGATACATCCGTTTGAATTTGGAAACAGAAACTTAAAACGTCAATTTCTCGAAATGACTTCGAGACTACATATTTTCAGCTTTTGATGCAGAGTCAAAATATATAAAAAGGGCTTCATAATGTTGAAAGAAATTCTAACTTGTGACAATTATTGGCGAAGATACATCCGTTTGAATTTGGAAACAGAAACTTAAAACGTCAATTTCTCGAAATGACTTCGAGACTACATATTTTCAGCTTTTGATGCAGAATCAAAATATATAAAAAGGGCTTCATAATGTTGAAAGAAATTCTAACTTCTGACAATTATTGGCGAAGATACATCCGTTTGAATTTGGAAACAGAAACTTAAAACGTCAATTTCTCGAAATGACTTCGAGACTACATATTTTCAGCTTTTGATGCAGAATCAAAATATATAAAAAGGGGTTCATAATGTTGCAAGAAATTCTAACTTCTGACAATTATTGGCGAAGATACATCCGTTTAAATTTGGAAACAGAAACTTAAAACGTCAATTTCTCGAAATGACTTCGAGACTACATATTTTCAGCTTTTGATGCAGAGTCAAAATATATAAAAAGGGCTTCATAATGTTGAAAGAAATTCTAACTTCTGACAATTATTGGCGAAGATACATCCGTTTGAATTTGGAAACAGAAACTTAAAACGTCAATTTCTCGAAATGACTTCGAGACTACATATTTTCAGCTTTTGATGCAGAGTCAAAATATATAAAAAGGGCTTCATAATGTTGAAAGAAATTCTAACTTCTGACAATTATTGGCGAAGATACATCCGTTTGAAGTTGGAAACAGAAACTTAAAACGTCAATTTCTCGAAATGACTTCGAAACTACATATTTTCAGCTTTTGATGCAGAATCAAAATATATAAAAAGGGCTTCATAATGTTGAAAGAAATTCTAACTTCTGACAATTATTGGCGAAGATACATCCATTTGAATTTGGAAACAGAAACTTAAAACGTCAATTTCTCGAAATGACTTCGCGACTACATATTTTCAGCTTTTGATGCAGAGTCAAAATATATAAAAAGGGCTTCATAATGTTGAAAGAAATTCTGACTTCTGACAATTATTGGCGAAGATACATCCGTTCGAATTTGGAAACAGAAACTTAAAACGTCAATTTCTCGAAATGACTTCGAGACTACATATTTTCAGCTTTTGAAGCAGAGTCAAAATATATAAAAAGGGCTTCATAATGTTGAAAGAAATTCTGACTTCTGCCAATTATTGGCGAAGATACATCCGTTTGAATTTGGAAACAGAAACTTAAAACGTCAATTTCTCGAAATGACTTCGCGACTACATATTTTCAGCTTTCGATGCAGAGTCAAAATATATAAAAAGGGCTTCATAATGTTGAAAGAAATTCTAACTTCTGACAATTATTGGCGAAGATACATCCGTTTGAATTTGGAAACAGAGACTTAAAACGTCGATTTCTCGAAATGACTTCGAGACTACATATTTTCAGCTTTTGATGCAGAATCAAAATATATAAAAAGGGGTTCATAATGTTGAAAGAAATTCTAACTTCTGACAATTATTGGCGAAGATACATCCGTTTGAATTTGGAAACAGAAACTTAAAACGTCAATTTCTCGAAATGACTTCGAGACTACGTATTTTCAGCTTTTGATGCAGAATCAAAATATATAAAAAGGGCTTCATAATGTTGAAAGAAATTCTAACTTCTGACAATTATTGGCGAAGATACATCCGTTTGAATTTGGAAACAGAGACTTAAAACGTCGATTTCTCGAAATGACTTCGAGACTACATATTTTCAGCTTTTGATGCAGAATCAAAATATATAAAAAAGGGCTTCATAATGTTGAAAGAAATTCTAACTTCTGACAATTATTGGCGAAGATACATCCGTTTGAATTTGGAAACAGAAACTTAAAACGTCGATTTCTCGAATTGACTTCGAGACTACATATTTTCAGCTTTTGATGCAGAATCAAAATATATAAAAATGGCTTCATAATGTTGAAAGAAATTCTAACTTCTGACAATTATTGGCGAAGATACATCCGTTTGAATTTGGAAACAGAAACTTAAAACGTCAATTTCTCGAAATGACTTCGAGACTACATATTTTCAGCTTTTGATGCAGAATCAAAATATATAAAAAGGGGTTCATAATGTTGCAAGAAATTCTAACTTCTGACAATTATTGGCGAAGATACATCCGTTTGAATTTGGAAACAGAAACTTAAAACGTCAATTTCTCGAAATGACTTCGAGACTACATATTTTCAGCTTTTGATGCAGAGTCAAAATATATAAAAAGGGCTTCATAATGTTGCAAGAAATTCTAACTTCTGACAATTATTGGCGAAGATACATCCGTTTGAATTTGGAAACAGAAACTTAAAACGTCAATTTCTCGAAATGACTTCGAGACTACATATTTTCAGCTTTTGATGCAGAGTCAAAATATATAAAAAGGGCTTCATAATGTTGAAAGAAATTCTAACTTCTGACAATTATTGGCGAAGATACATCCATTTGAATTTGGAAACAGAAACTTAAAACGTCAATTTCTCGAAATGACTTCGAGACTACATATTTTCAGCTTTTGATGCAGAGTCAAAATATATAAAAAGGGCTTCATAATGTTGAAAGAAATTCTAGCTTCTGACAATTATTGGCGAAGATACATCCGTTTGAATTTGGAAACAGAAACTTAAAACGTCAATTTCTCGAAATGACTTCGAGACTACATATTTTCAGCTTTTGATGCAGAATCAAAATATATAAAAAGGGCTTCATAATGTTGAAAGAAATTCTAACTTCTGACAATTATTGGCGAAGATACATCCGTTTGAATTTGGAAACAGAAACTTAAAACGTCAATTTCTCGAAATGACTTCGAAACTACATATTTTCAGCTTTTGATGCAGAGTCAAAATATATAAAAAGGGCTTCATAATGTTGAAAGAAATTCTAACTTCTGACAATTATTGGCGAAGACACATCTATTTGAATTTGGAAACAGAAACTTAAAACGTCAATTTCTCGAAATGACTTCGAGACTACATATTTTCAGCTTTTGATGCAGAGTCAAAATATATAAAAAGGGCTTCATAATGTTGAATGAAATTCTAACTTCTGACAATTATTGGCGAAGATACATCCGTTTGAATTTGGAAACAGAAACTTAAAACATCAATTTCTCGAAATGACTTCGAGACTACATATTTTCAGCTTTTGATGCAGAGTCAAAATATATAAAAAGGGCTTCATAATGTTGAAAGAAATTCTAACTTCTGACAATTATTGGCGAAGATACATCCGTTTGAATTTGGAAACAGAAACTTAAAACGTCAATTTCTCGAAATGACTTCGAGACTACATATTTTCAGCTTTTGATGCAGAGTCAAAATATATAAAAAGGGCTTCATAATGTTGAAAGAAATTCTAACTTCTGACAATTATTGGCGAAGATACATCCGTTTGAATTTGGAAACAGAAACTTAAAACGTCAATTTCTCGAAATGACTTCGAGACTACATATTTTCAGATTTTGATGCAGAATCAAAATATATAAAAAGGGCTTCATAATGTTGAAAGAAATTCTAACTTCTGACAATTATTGGCGAAGATACATCCGTTTGAATTTGGAAACAGAAACTTAAAACGTCCATTTCTCGAAATGACTTCGAGACTACATATTTTCAGCTTTTGATGCAGAATCAAAATATATAAAAAGGGCTTCATAATGTTGAAAGAAATTCTAACTTCTGACAATTATTGGCGAAGATACATCCGTTTGAATTTGGAAACAGAAACTTAAAACGTCGATTTCTCGAAATGACTTCAAGACTACATATTTTCAGCTTTTGATGCAGAATCAAAATATATAAAAAGGGCTTCATAATGTTGAAAGAAATTCTGACTTATGACAATTATTGGCGAAGATACATCCGTTTGAATTTGGAAACAGAAACTTAAAACGTCAATTTCTCGAAATGACTTCGAGACTACATATTTTCAGCTTTTGATGCAGAGTCAAAATATATAAAAAGGGCTTCATAATGTTGAAAGAAATTCTGACTTCTGCCAATTATTGGCGAAGATACATCCGTTTGAATTTGGAAACCGAAACTTAAAACGTCAATTTCTCGAAATGACTTCGCGACTACATATTTTCAGCTTTGACGCAGAGTCAAAATATATAAAAAGGGCTTCATAATGTTGAAAGAAATTCTAACTTCTGACAATTATTGGCGAAGATACATCCGTTTGAATTTGGAAACAGAAACTTAAAACGTCAATTTCTCGAAATGACTTCGAGACCACATATTTTCAGCTTTTGATGCAGAATCAAAATATATAAAAAGGGCTTCATAATGTTGAAAGAAATTCTAACTTCTGACAATTATTGGCGAAGATACATCCGTTTAAATTTGGAAACAGAAACTTAAAACGTCAATTTCGCGAAATGACTTCGAGACTACATATTTTCAGCTTTTGATGCAGAATCAAAATATATAAAAAGGGCTTCATAATGTTGAAAGAAATTCTAACTTCTGACAATTATTGGCGAAGATACATCCGTTTGAATTTGGAAACAGAAACTTAAAACGTCCATTTCTCGAAATGACTTCGCGACTACATATTTTCAGCTTTTGATGCAGAGTCAAAATATATAAAAAGGGCTTCATAATGTTGAAAGAAATTCTAACTTCTGACAATTATTGGCGAAGATACATCCGTTTGAATTTGGAAACAGAAACTTAAAACGTCGATTTCTCGAAATGACTTCAAGACTACATATTTTCAGCTTTTGATGCAGAATCAAAATATATAAAAAGGGCTTCATAATGTTGAAAGAAATTCTAACTGCTGACAATTATTGGCGAAGATACATCCGTTTGAATTTGGAAACCGAAACTTAAAACGTCAATTTCTCGAAATGACTTCGCGACTACATATTTTCAGCTTTTGATGCAGAGTCAAAATATATAAAAAGGGCTTCATAATGTTGAAAGAAATTCTGACTTATGACAATTATTGGCGAAGATACATCCGTTTGAATTTGGGAACGGAAACTTAAACCGTCAATTTCTCGAAATGACTTCGAGACTACATATTTTCAGCTTTTGATGCAGAGTCAAAATATATAAAAAGGGCTTCATAATGTTGAAAGAAATTCTGACTTCTGCCAATTATTGGCGAAGATACATCCGGTTGAATTTGGAAACCGAAACTTAAAACGTCAATTTCTCGAAATGACTTCGCGACTACATATTTTCAGCTTTTGATGCAGAGTCAAAATATATAAAAAGGGCTTCATAATGTCGAAAGAAATTCTAACTTCTGACAATAATTGGCGAAGATACATCCGTTTTGAATTTGGAAACAGAAACTTAAAACGTCAATTTCTCGAAATGACTTCGAGACTACATATTTTTCAGCTTTTGATGCAGAATCAAAATATATAAAAAGGGCTTCATAATGTTGAAAGAAATTCTAACTTCTGACAATTATTGGCGAAGATACATCCGTTTAAATTTGGAAACAGAAACTTAAAACGTCAATTTCTCGAAATGACTTCGAGACTACATATTTTCAGCTTTTGATGCAGAATCAAAATATATAAAAAGGGCTTCATAATGTTGGAAGAAATTCTAACTTCTGACAATTATTGGCGAAGATACATCCGTTTGAATTTGGAAACAGAAACTTAAAACGTCCATTTCTCGAAATGACTTCGAGACTACATATTTTCAGCTTTTGATGCAGGGTCAAAATATATAAAAAGGGCTTCATAATGTTGAAAGAAATTCTAACTTCTGACAATTATTGGCGAAGATACATCCGTTTGAATTTGGAAACAGAAACTTAAAACGTCGATTTCTCGAAATGACTTCAAGACTACATATTTTCAGCTTTTGATGCAGAATCAAAATATATAAAAAGGGCTTCATAATGTTGAAAGAAATTCTAACTGCTGACAATTATTGGCGAAGATACATCCGTTTGAATTTGGAAACCGAAACTTAAAACGTCAATTTCTCGAAATGACTTCGCGACTACATATTTTCAGCTTTTGATGCAGAGTCAAAATATATAAAAAGGGCTTCATAATGTTGAAAGAAATTCTGACTTATGACAATTATTGGCGAAGATACATCCGTTTGAATTTGGAAACAGAAACTTAAAACGTCAATTTCTCGAAATGACTTCGCGACTACATATTTTCAGCTTTTGATGCAGAGTCAAAATATATAAAAAGGGCTTCAGAATGTTGAAAGAAATTCTAACTTCTGACAATTATTGGCGAAGATACATCCGTTTGAATTTGGAAACCGAAACTTAAAACGTCAATTTCTCTAAATGACTTCGCGACTACATATTTTCAGCTTTTGATGCAGACGCCAAATGTATAAAAAGGGCTTCATAATGGTGAAAGAAATTCTAACTTCTGACAATTATTGGCGAAGATACATCCGTTTGAATTTGGAAACAGAAACTTAAAACGTCAATTTCTCGAAATGACTTCGAGACTACATATTTTCAGCTTTTGATGCAGAGTCAAAATATATAAAAAGGGCTTCATAATGTTGAACGAAATTCTAACTTCTGACAATTATTGGCGAAGATACATCCGTTTGAATTTGGAAACAGAAACTTAAAACGTCAATTTCTCGAAATGACTTCGAGACTACGTATTTTCAGCTTTTGATGCACAATCTAAATATATTGAAAGGGCTTCATAATGTTGCAAGAGATTCTATCTTCTGACAATTATTGGCGAAGATACATCCGTTTGAATTTGGAAACAGAAACTTAAAACGTCAATTTCTCGAAATGACTTCGAGACTACATATTTTCAGCTTTTGATGCAGAATCAAAATATATAAAAAGGGCTTCATAATGTTGGAAGAAATTCTAACTTCTGACAATTATTGGCGAAGATACATCCGTTTGAATTTGGAAACGGAAACTTAAAACGTCAATTTCTCGAAATGACTTCGAGACTACATATTTTCAGCTTTTGATGCAGAGTCAAAATATATAAAAAGGGCTTCATAATGTTGAAAGAAATTCTAACTTCTGACAATTATTGGCGAAGATACATCCGTTTGAATTTGGGAAAATAAACTTAAAACGCCAATATCTCGAAATGACTTCGAGACTACATATTTTCAGCTTTTGATGCAGAATCAAAATATATAAAAAGGGCTTCATAATGTTGAAAGAAATTCTAACTTCTGACAATTATTGGCGAAGATACATCCGTTTGAAATTGGAAACAGAAACTTAAAACGTCAATTTCTCGAAATGACTTCGAGACTACATATTTTCAGCTTTTGATGCAGAATCAAAATATATAAAAAGGGCTTCATAATGTTGAAAGAAATTCTAGCTTCTGACAATTATTGGCGAAGATACATCCGTTTGAATTTGGAAACAGAAAACTTAAAACGTCAATTTCTCGAAATGACTTCGAGACTACATATTCTCAGCTTTTGATGCAGAATCAAAATATATAAAAAGGGCTTCATAATGTTGAAAGAAATTCTAACTTCTGACAATTATTGGCGAAGATACATCCGTTTGAATTTGGAAACAGAAACTTAAAACGTCAATTTCTCGAAATGACTTCGAAACTACATATTTTCAGCTTTTGATGCAGAATCAAAATATATAAAAAGGGCTTCATAATGTTGAAAGAAATTCTAACTTCTGACAATTATTGGCGAAGATACATCCGTTTGAATTTGGAAACAGAAACTTAAAACGTCAATTTCTCGAAATGACTTCGAGACTACATATTTTAAGCTTTTGATGCAGAATCAAAATATATAAAAAGCGCTTCATGATGTTGAAAGAAATTCTAACTTCTGACAATTATTGGCGAAGAAACATCTATTTGAATTTGGAAACAGAAACTTAAAACGTCAATTTCTCGAAATGACTTCGAGACTACATATTTTCAGCTTTTGATACAGAGTCAAAATATATAAAAAGGGCTTCATAATGTTGAATGAAATTCTAACTTCTGACAATTATTGGCGAAGATACATCCGTTTGAATTTGGAAACAGAAACTTAAAACATCAATTTCTCGAAATGACTTCGAGACTACATATTTTCAGCTTTTGATGCAGAGTCAAAATATATAAAAAGGGCTTCATAATGTTGAAAGAAATTCTAACTTCTGACAATTATTGGCGAAGATACATCCGTTTGAATTTGGAAACAGAAACTTAAAACGTCAATTTCTCGAAATGACTTCGAGACTACATATTTTCAGCTTTTGACGCAGAGTCAAAATATATAAAAAGGGGTTCATAATGTTGAAAGAAATTCTGACTTCTGACAATTATTGGCGAAGATACATCCGTTTGAATTTGGGAAAATAAACTTAAAACGCCAATATCTCGAAATGACTTCGAGACTACATATTTTCAGCTTTTGATGCAGAATCAAAATATATAAAAAGGGCTTCATAATGTTGAAAGAAATTCTAACTTCTGACAATTATTGGCGAAGATACATCCGTTTGAATTTGGAAACAGAAACTTAAAACGTCCATTTCTCGAAATGACTTCGAGACTACATATTTTCAGCTTTTGATGCAGAATCAAAATATATAAAAAGGGCTTCATAATGTTGAAAGAAATTCTAACTTCTGACAATTATTGGCGAAGATACAACCGTTTGAATTTGGAAACAGAAACTTAAAACGTCCATTTCTCGAATTTATTTCAAGAATACATATTTTCAACTTTTGATGCAGAATCAATATATATAAATAAGGCTTCATAATGTTGGAAGAAATTCTGACTTTGGACAATTATTGGCGAAGATACATCCGTTTGAATTTGGAAACAGAAACTTAAAACGTCAATTTCTCGAAATGACTTCGAGACTACATATTTTCAGCTTTTGATGCAGAGTCAAAATATATAAAAAGGGCTTCATAATGTTGAAAGAAATTCTAACTTCTGACAATTATTGGCGAAGATACATCCGTTTGAATTTGGAAACCGAAACTTAAAACGTCAATTTCTCGAAATGACTTCGCGACTACATATTTTCAGCTTTTGATGCAGAGTCAAAATATATAAAAAGGGCTTCATAATGTTGAAAGAAATTCTGACTTATGACAATTATTGGCAAAGATACATCCGTTTGAATTTGGGAACAGAAACTTAAAACGTCAATTTCTCGAAGTGACTTCGAAACTACATATTTTCAGCTTTTGATGCAGAATCAAAATATATAAAAAGGGCTTCATAATGTTGAAAGAAATTCTGACTTCTGACAATTATTGGCGAAGATACATCCGTTTGAATTTGGAAACAGAAACTTAAAACGTCAATTTCTCGAAATGACTTCGAGACTACATATTTTCAGCTTTTGATGCAGAGTCAAAATATATAAAAAGGGCTTCATAATGTTGGAAGAAATTCTAACTGCTGACAATTATTGGCGAAGATACATCCGTTTGAATTTGGAAACAGAAACTTAAAACGTCGATTTCTCGAAATGACTTCGAGACTACATATTTTCAGCTTTTGATGCAGAGTCAAAATATATAAAAAGGGCTTCATAATGTTGAAAGAAATTCTAACTTCTGACAATTATTGGCGAAGATACATCCGTTTGAATTTGGAAACAGAAACTTAAACCGTCAATTTCTCGAAATGACTTCGAGACTACGTATTTTCAGCTTTTGATGCAGAATCAAAATATATAAAAAGGGCTTCATAATGTTGAAAGAAATTCTAACTTCTGACAATTATTGGCGAAGATACATCCGTTTGAATTTGGAAACAGAAACTTAAAACGTCGATTTCTCGAAATGACTTCGAGACTACATATTTTCAGCTTTTGATGCACAGTCAAAATATATAAAAAGGGCTTCATAATGTTGAAAGAAATTCTAACTTCTGACAATTATTGGCGAAGATACATCCGTTTGAATTTGGAAACAGAAACTTAAAACGTCAATTTCTCGAAATGACTTCGAGACTACATATTTTCAGCTTTTGATGCAGGGTCAAAATATATAAAAAGGGCTTCATAATGTTGAAAGAAATTCTAGCTTCTGACAATTATTGGCGAAGATACATCCGTTTGAATTTGGAAACCGAAACTTAAAACGTCAATTTCTCGAAATGACTTCGAGACTACATATTTTCAGCTTTTGATGCAGGGTCAAAATATATAAAAAGGGCTTCATAATGTTGAAAGAAATTCTAACTTCTGACAATTATTGGCGAAGATACATCCGTTTGAATTTGGAAACAGAAACTTAAAACGTCAATTTCTCGAAATGACTTCGAGACTACATATTTTCAGCTTTTGATGCAGAATCAAAATATATAAAAAGGGCTTCATAATGTTGAAAGAAATTCTAACTTCTGACAATTATTGGCGAAGATACATCCGTTTGAATTTGGAAACAGAAACTTAAAACGTCAATTTCTCGAAATGACTTCGAGACTACATATTTTCAGCTTTTGATGCAGAATCAAAATATATAAAAAGGGCTTCATAATGTTGAAAGAAATTCTAACTTCTGACAATTATTGGCGAAGATACATCCGTTTGAATTTGGAAACAGAAACTTAAAACGTCAATTTCTCGAAATGACTTCGAGACTACATATTTTCAGCTTTTGATGCAGGGTCAAAATATATAAAAAGGGCTTCATAATGTTGAAAGAAATTCTAACTTCTGACAATTATTGGCGAAGATACATCCGTTTGAATTTGGAAACAGAAACTTAAAACGTCAATTTCTCGAAATGACTTCAAGACTACATATTTTCAGCTTTTGATGCAGAATCAAAATATATAAAAAGGGCTTCATAATGTTGAAAGAAATTCTAACTTCTGACAATTATTGGCGAAGATACATCCGTTTGAATTTGAAAACCGAAACTTAAAACGTCAATTTCTCGAAATGACTTCGAGACTACATATTTTCAGATTTTGATGCAGAGTCAAAATATATAAAAAGGGCTTCATAATAATGAAAGAAATTCTAACTTCTGACAATTATTGGCGAAGATACATCCGTTTGAATTTGGAAACAGAAACTTAAAACGTCAATTTCTCGAAATGACTTCGAGACTACATATTTTCAGCTTTTGATGCAGGGTCAAAATATATAAAAAGGGCTTCATAATGTTGAAAGAAATTCTAACTTCTGACAATTATTGGCGAAGATACATCCGTTTGAATTTGGAAACAGAAACTTAAAACGTCAATTTCTCGAAATGACTTCGAGACTACATATTTTCAGCTTTTGATGCAGGGTCAAAATATATAAAAAGGGCTTCATAATGTTGAAAGAAATTCTAACTTCTGACAATTATTGGCGAAGATACATCCGTTTGAATTTGGAAACAGAAACTTAAAACGTCAATTTCTCGAAATGACTTCGAGACTACATATTTTCAGCTTTTGATGCAGGGTCAAAATATATAAAAAGGGCTTCATAATGTTGAAAGAAATTCTAACTTCTGACAATTATTGGCGAAGATACATCCGTTTGAATTTGGAAACAGAAACTTAAAACGTCAATTTCTCGAAATGACTTCGCGACTACATATTTTCAGCTTTCGATGCAGGGTCAAAATATATAAAAAGGGCTTCATAATGTTGAAAGAAATTCTAACTTCTGACAATTATTGGCGAAGATACATCCGTTTGAATTTGGAAACAGAAACTTAAAACGTCAATTTCTCGAAATGACTTCGAGACTACATATTTTCAGCTTTTGATGCAGAATCAAAATATATAAAAAGGGCTTCATAATGTTGAAAGAAATTCTAACTTCTGACAATTATTGGCGAAGATACATCCGTTTGAATTTGGAAACAGAAACTTAAAACGTCAATTTCTCGAAATGACTTCGAGACTACATATTTTCAGCTTTTGATGCAGGGTCAAAATATATAAAAAGGGCTTCATAATGTTGAAAGAAATTCTAACTTCTGACAATTATTGGCGAAGATACATCCGTTTGAATTTGGAAACAGAAACTTAAAACGTCAATTTCTCGAAATGACTTCGAGACTACATATTTTCAGCTTTTGATGCAGGGTCAAAATATATAAAAAGGGCTTCATAATGTTGAAAGAAATTCTAACTTCTGACAATTATTGGCGAAGATACATCCGTTTGAATTTGGAAACAGAAACTTAAAACGTCGATTTCTCGAAATGACTTCGAGACTACATATTTTCAGCTTTTGATGCAGAATCAAAATATATAAAAAGGGCTTCATAATGTTGAAAGAAATTCTGACTTCTGACAATTATTGGCGAAGATACATCCGTTTGAATTTGGAAACAGAAACTTAAAACGTCAATTTCTCGAAATGACTTCGAGACTACATATTTTCAGATTTTGATGCATAGTCAAAATATATAAAAAGGGCTTCATAATAATGAAAGAAATTCTAACTTCTGACAATTATTGGCGAAGATACATCCGTTTGAATTTGTAAACAGAAACTTAAAACGTCAATTTCTCGAAATGATTTCGCGACTACATATTTTCAGCTTTTGATGCAGTGTCAAAATATATAAAAAGGGCTTCATAATGTTGAAAGAAATTCTAACTTCTGACAATTATTGGCGAAGATACATCCGTTTGAATTTGGAAACCGAAACTTAAAACGTCAATTTCTCGAAATGACTTCGAGACTACATATTTTCAGCTTTTGATGCAGAATCAAAATATATAAAAAGGGCTTCATAATGTTGAAAGAAATTCTAACTTCTGACAATTATTGGCGAAGATACATCCGTTTGAATTTGGAAACGGAAACTTAAAACGTCAATTTCTCGAAATGACTTCGAGACTACATATTTTCAGCTTTTGATGCAGAATCAAAATATATAAAAAGGGCTTCATAATGTTGAAAGAAATTCTAACTTCTGACAATTATTGGCGAAGATACATCCGTTTGAATTTGGGAAAATAAACTTAAAACGCCAATATCTCGAAATGACTTCGAGACTACATATTTTCAGCTTTTGATGCAGAATCAAAATATATAAAAAGGGGTTCATAATGTTGAAAGAAATTCTAACTTCTGACAATTATTGGCGAAGATACATCCGTTTGAATTTGGAAACAGAAACTTAAAACGTCAATTTCTCGAAATGACTTCGAGACTACATATTTTCAGCTTTTGATGCAGAGTCAAAATATATAAAAAGGGCTTCATAATGTTGAAAGAAATTCTAACTTTTGATGCAGAATCAAAATATATAAAAAGGGCTTCATAATGTTGAAAGAAATTCTGACTTCTGACAATTATTGGCGAAGATACATCCGTTTGAATTTGGAAACAGAAACTTAAAACGTCAATTTCTCGAAATGACTTCGAGACTACATATTTTCAGCTTTTGATGCATAGTCAAAATATATAAAAAGGGCTTCATAATGTTGAAAGAAATTCTAACTTCTGACAATTATTGGCGAAGATACATCCGTTTGAATTTGGAAACAGAAACTTAAAACGTCAATTTCTCGAAATGACTTCGAGACTACATATTTTCAGCTTTTGATGCAGAGTCAAAATATATAAAAAGGGCTTCATAATGTTGAAAGAAATTCTAACTTCTGACAATTATTGGCGAAGATACATCCGTTTGAATATGGAAACAGAAACTTAAAACGTCAATTTCTCGAAATGACTTCGAGACTACATATTTTCAGCTTTTGATGCAGGGTCAAAATATATAAAAGGGGCTTCATAATGTTGAAAGAAATTCTAACTTCTGACAATTATTGGCGAAGATACATCCGTTTGAATTTGGAAACAGAAACTTAAAACGTCAATTTCTCGAAATGACTTCGAGACTACATATTTTCAGCTTTTGAAGCAGAATCAAAATATATAAAAAGGGCTTTATAATGTTGAAAGAAATTCTAACTTCTGACAATTATTGGCGAAGATACATCCGTTTGAATTTGGAAACAGAAACTTAAAACGTCAATTTCTCGAAATGACTTCGAGACTACATATTTTCAGCTTTTGATGCATAGTCAAAATATATAAAAAGGGCTTCATAATGTTGAAAGAAATTCTAACTTCTGACAATTATTGGCGAAGATACATCCGTTTGAATTTGGAAACAGAAACTTAAAACGTCAATTTCTCGAAATGACTTCGCGACTACATATTTTCAGCTTTTGATGCAGAGTCAAAATATATAAAAAGGGCTTCATAATGTTGAAAGAAATTCTGACTTCTGACAATTATTGGCGAAGATACATCCGTTTGACTTTGGGAAAAGAAACTTAAACCGCCAATATCTCGAAATGACTTCGAGACTACATATTTTCAGCTTTTGATGCAGAATCAAAATATATAAAAAGGGCTTCATAATGTTGAAAGAAATTCTAACTTCTGACAATTATTGGCGAAGATACATCCGTTTGAATTTGGAAACAGAAACTTAAAACGTCAATTTCTCGAAATGACTTCGAGACTACATATTTTCAGCTTTTGAAGCAGAGTCAAAATATATAAAAAGGGCTTCATAATGTTGAAAGAAATTCTAACTTCTGACAATTATTGGCGAAGATACATCCGTTTGAATTTGGAAACAGAAACTTAAAACGTCAATTTCTCGAAATGACTTCGAGACTACATATTTTCAGCTTTTGATGCAGAGTCAAAATATATAAAAAGGGCTTCATAATGTTGAAAGAAATTCTAACTTCTGACAATTATTGGCGAAGATACATCCGTTTGAATTTGGAAACAGAGACTTAAAACGTCAATTTCTCGAAATGACTTCGAGACTACATATTTTCAGCTTTTGATGCAGAATCAAAATATATAAAAAGGGCTTCATAATGTTGAAAGAAATTCTGACTTCTGACAATTATTGGCGAAGATACATCCGTTTGAATTTGGGAAAATAAACTTAAAACGCCAATATCTCGAAATGACTTCGAGACTACATATTTTCAGCTTTTGATGCAGAATCAAAATATATAAAAAGGGCTTCATAATGTTGAAAGAAATTATAATTTCTGACAATTATTGGCGAAGATACATCCGTTTGAATTTGGAAACAGAAACTTAAAACGTCAATTTCTCGAAATGACTTCGAGACTACATATTTTCAGCTTTTGAAGCAGAGTCAAAATATATAAAAAGGGCTTCATAATGTTGAAAGAAATTCTAACTTCTGACAATTATTGGCGAAGATACATCCGTTTGAATTTGGAAACAGAAACTTAAAACGTCAATTTCTCGAAATGAGTTCGAGACTACATATTTTCAGCTTTTGATGCAGAGTCAAAATATATAAAAAGGGGTTCATAATGTTGCAAGAAATTCTAACTTCTGACAATTATTGGCGAAGATACATCCGTTTGAATTTGGAAACAGAAACTTAAAACGTCAATTTCTCGAAATGACTTCGAGACTACATATTTTCAGCTTTTGAAGCAGAGTCAAAATATATAAAAAGGGCTTCATAATGTTGAAAGAAATTCTGACTTCTGACAATTATTGGCGAAGATACATCCGTTTGAATTTGGAAACAGAAACTTAAAACGTCAATTTCTCGAAATGACTTCGAGACTACATATTTTCAGCTTTTGATGCAGAGTCAAAATATATAAAAAGGGCTTCATAATGTTGAAAGAAATTCTGACTTCTGACAATTATTGGCGAAGATACATCCGTTTGAATTTGGAAACAGAATCATAAAACGTCAATTTCTCGAAATGACTTCGAGACTACATATTTTCAGTTTTTGATGCAGAGTCAAAATATATAAAAAGGGCTTCATAATGTTGAAAGAAATTCTAACTTCTGACAATTATTGGCGAAGATACATCCGTTTGAATTTGGAAACCGAAACTTAAAACGTCAATTTCTCGAAATGACTTCGCAACTACATATTTTCAGCTTTTGATGCAGAGTCAAAATATATAAAAAGGGCTTCATAATGTTGAAAGAAATTCTAACTTCTGACAATTATTGGCGAAGATACATCCGTTTGAATTTGGAAACAGAAACTTAAAACGTCAATTTCTCGAAATGACTTTGAGACTACATATTTTCAGCTTTTGATGCAGAATCAAAATATATAAAAAGGGCTTCATAATGTTGAAAGAAATTCTAACTTCTGACAATTATTGGCGAAGATACATCCGGTTGAATTTGGAAACAGAAACTTAAAACGTCAATTTCTCGAAATGACTTCGAGACTACATATTTTCAGCTTTTGATGCAGAGTCAAAATATATAAAAACGGGCTTCATAATGTTGAAAGAAATTCTAACTTCTGACAATTATTGGCGAAGATACATCCGTTTGAATTTGGAAACAGAAACTTAAAACGTCAATTTCTCGAAATGACTTCGCGACTACATATTTTCAGCTTTTGAAGCAGAGTCAAAATATATAAAAAGGGCTTCATAATGTTGAAAGAAATTCTAACTTCTGACAATTATTGGCGAAGATACATCCGTTTGAATTTGGAAACAGAAACTAAAAACGTCAATTTCGCGAAATGACTTCGAGACTACATATTTTCAGCTTTTGATGCAGAGTCAAAATATATAAAAAGGGCTTCATAATGTTGCAAGAAATTCTAACTTCTGACAATTATTGGCGAAGATCCATCCGTTTGAATTTGGAAACAGAAACTTAAAACGTCAATTTCTCGAAATGACTTCGAGACTACATATTTTCAGCTTTTGATGCAGAATCAAAATATATAAAAAGGGCTTCATAATGTTGAAAGAAATTCTAACTTCTGAGAATTATTGGCGAAGATACATCCGTTTGAATTTGGAAACAGAAACTTAAAACGTCAATTTCTCGAAATGACTTCGAGACTACATATTTTCAGCTTTTGATGCAGGGTCAAAATATATAAAAAGGGCTTCATAATGTTGAAAGAAATTCTAACTTCTGACAATTATTGGCGAAGATACATCCGTTTGAATTTGGAAACAGAAACTTAAAACGTCAATTTCTCGAAATGACTTCGAGACTACATATTTTCAGCTTTTGATGCAGAGTCAAAATATATAAAAAGGGCTTCATAATGCTGAAAGAAATTCTGACTTCTGACAATTATTGGCGAAGATACATCCGTTTGAATGTTGGGAAAAGAAACTTAAACCGCCAATATCTCGAAATGACTGCGAGACTACATATTTTCAGCTTTTGATGCAGAGTTAAAAATATATACAAAGGGCTTCATAATGCTGAAAGAACTTCTACCTTCCGACAAGCTTTGGCGAAGATACATCCGTTTGAATTTGGTAACAGAAACTTAAACCGCCAATATCTCGAAATGACTTCGAGACTACATATTTTCAGCTTTTGAAGCAGAGTCAAAATATATAAAAAGGGCTTCATAATGTTGAAAGAAATTCTAACTTCTGACAATTATTGGCGAAGATACATCCGTTTGAATTTGGGAAAAGAAACTTAAAACGTCAATTTCTCGAAATGACTTCGCGACTACATATTTTCAGCTTTTGATGCAGAGTCAAAATATATAAAAAGGGCCTCATAATGTTGAAAGAAATTCTAACTTCTGACAATTATTGGCGAAGATACATCCGTTTGAATTTGGAAACAGAAACTTAAAACGTCAATTTCTCGAAAAGACTTCGAGACTACATATTTTCAGCTTTTGATGCAGAATCAAAATATATAAAAAGGGCTTCATAATGTTGAAAGAAATTCTAACTTCTGACAATTATTGGCGAAGATACATCCGTTTGAATTTGGAAACAGAGACTTAAAACGTCGATTTCTCGAAATGACTTCGAGAATACATATTTTCAGCTTTTGATGCAGAATCAAAATATATAAAAAGGGCTTCATAATGTTGAAAGAAATTCTAACTTCTGACAATTATTGGCGAAGATACATCCGTTTGAATTTGGAAACAGAAACTTAAAACGTAAATTTCTCGAAATGACTTCGCGACTACATATTTTCAGCTTTTGATGCAGAGTCAAAATATATAAAAAGGGCTTCATAATGCTGAAAGAAATTCTGACTTATGACAATTATTGGCGAAGATACATCCGTTTGAATTTGGAAACCGAAACTTAAACCGCCAATTTCTCGAAATGACTTCGCGACTACATATTTTCAGCTTTTGATGCAGAGTCAAAATATATAAAAAGGGCTTCATAATGTTGAAAGAAATTCTAACTTCTGACAATTATTGGCGAAGATACATCCGTTTGAATTTGGAAACAGAAACTTAAAACGTCGATTTCTCGAAATGACTTCTAGACTACATATTTTCAGCTTTTGATGCTCAGTCAAAATATATAAAAAGGGCTTCATAATGTTGAAAGAAATTCTAACTTCTGACAATTATTGGCGAAGATACATCCGTTTGAATTTGGAAAAGAGATTTAAAACGTCAATTTCTCGAAATGACTTCGGCGACTACATATTTTCAGCTTTTGATGCAGAGTCAAAATATATAAAAAGGGCTTCATAATGTTGAAAGAAATTCTAACTTCTGACAATTATTGGCGAAGATACATCCGATTGAATTTGGAAACAGAAACTTAAAACGTCAATTTCTCGAAATGACTTCGCGACTACATATTTTCAGCTTTTGATGCAGAGTCAAAATATATAAAAAGGGCTTCATAATGCTGAAAGAAATTCTGACTTCTGACAATTATTGGCGAAGATACATCCGTTTGAATTTGGGAAAATAAACTTAAAACGCCAATATCTCGAAATGACTTCGAGACTACATATTTTCAGCTTTTGATGCAGAATCAAAATATATAAAAAGGGGTACATAATGTTGCAAGAAATGCTAACTTCTGACAATTATTGGCGAAGATACATCCGTTTGAATTTGGAAACCGAAACTTAAAACGTCAATTTCTCGAAATGACTTCAAGACTACATATTTTCAGCTTTTGAAGCAGTGTCAAAATATATAAAAAGGGCTTCATAATGTTGAAAGAAATTCTAACTTCTGACAATTATTGGCGAAGATACATCCGTTTGAATTTGGAAACAGAAACTTAAAACGTCAATTTCTCGAAATGACTTCGAGACTACATATTTTCAGCTTTTGATGCAGAATCAAAATATATAAAAAGGGCTTCATAATGTTGAAAGAAATTCTGACTTCTGACAATAATTGGCGAAGATACATCCGTTTGAATTTGGAAACAGAGACTTAAAACGTCGATTTCTCGAAATGACTTCGAGACTACATATTTTCAGCTTTTGATGCAGAATCAAAATATATAAAAAGGGCTTCATAATGTTGAAAGAAATTCTAACTTCTGACAATTATTGACGAAGATACATCCGTTTGAATTTGGAAACAGAAACTTAAAACGTCAATTTCTCGAAATGACTTCGAGACTACATATTTTCAGCTTTTGATGCAGAATCAAAATATATAAAAAGGGCTTCATAATGTTGAAAGAAATTCTAACTTCTGACAATTATTGGCGAAGATACATCCGTTTGAATTTGGAAACAGAAACTTAAAACGTCAATTTCTCGAAATGACTTCGAGACTACATATTTTCAGCTTTTGAAGCAGAGTCAAAATATATAAAAAGGGCTTCATAATGTTGAAAGAAATGCTAACAGCTGACAATTATTTGCGAAGATACAACCGTTTGAATTTGGAAACAGAAACTTAAAACGTCAATTTCTCGAAATGATGTCGAGACTACATATTTTCAGCTTTTGATGCATAGTCAAAATATATAAAAAGGGCTTCATAATGTTGAAAGAAATTCTAACTTCTGACAATTATTGGCGAAGATACATCCGTTTGAATTTGGAAACAGAGATTTAAAACGTCAATTTCTCGAAATGACTTCGAGACTACATATTTTCAGCTTTTGATGCAGAATCAAAATATATAAAAAGGGCTTCATAATGTTGAAAGAAATTCTAACTTCTGACAATTATTGGCGAAGATACATCCGTTTGAATTTGGAAACAGAAACTTAAAACGTCAATTTCTCGAAATGATTTTGAGACTACATATTTTCAGCTTTTGATGCAGAGTCAAAATATATAAAAAGGGCTTCATAATGCTGAAAGAAATTCTAACTTCTGACAATTATTGGCGAAGATACATCCGTTTGAATTTGGGAAAATAAACTTAAAACGCCAATTTCTCGAAATGACTTCGAGACTACATATTTTCAGCTTTTGATGCAGAGTCAAAATATATAAAAAGGGCTTCATAATGTTGAAAGAAATTCTGACTTCTGACAATTATTGGCGAAGATACATCCGTTTGAATTTGGGAAAATAAACTTAAAACGCCATTATCTCGAAATGACTTCGACACTACATATTTTCAGCTTTTGAAGCAGTGTCAAAATATATAAAAAGGGCTTCATAATGTTGAAAGAAATTCTAACTTCTGACAATTATTGGCGAAGATACATCCGTTTGAATTTGGAAACAGAAACTTAAAACGTCAATTTCTCGAAAAGACTTCGAGACTACATATTTTCAGCTTTTGATGCAGAATCAAAATATATAAAAAGGGCTTCATAATGTTGAAAGAAATTCTAACTTCTGACAATAATTGGCGAAGATACATCCGTTTGAATTTGGAAACCGAAACTTAAAACGTCAATTTCTCGAAATGACTTCGAGACTACATATTTTCAGCTTTTGATGCAGAGTCAAAATATATAAAAAGGGCTTCATAATGTTGAAAGAAATTCTAACTTCTGACAATTATTGGCGAAGATACATCCGTTTGAATTTGGAAACAGAAACTTAAAACGTCAATTTCTCGAAATGACTTCGCGACTACATATTTTCAGCTTTTGATGCAGAGTCAAAATATATAAAAAGGGCTTCATAATGTTGAAAGAAATTCTGACTTCTGACAATTATTGGCGAAGATACATCCGTTTGAATTTGGGAAAATAAACTTAAAACGCCAATATCTCGAAATGACTTCGAGACTACATATTTTCAGCTTTTGATGCAGAATCAAAATATATAAAAAGGGCTTCATAATGTTGCAAGAAATTCTGACTTCTGACAATTATTGGCGAAGATACATCCGTTTGAATTTGGAAACAGAAACTTAAAACGTCGATTTCTCGAAATGACTTCGAGACTACATATTTTCAGCTTTTGATGCAGAATCAAAATATATAAAAAGGGCTTCATAATGTTGAAAGAAATTCTAACTGCTGACAATTATTGGCGAAGATACATCCATTTGAATTTGGAAACAGAAACTTAAAACGTCAATTTCTCGAAATGACTTCGAGACTACATATTTTCAGCTTTTGATGCAGAGTCAAAATATATAAAAAGGGCTTCATAATGTTGAAAGAAATTCTAACTTCTGACAATTATTGGCGAAGATACATCCGTTTGAATTTGGGAAAATAAACTTAAAACGCCAATATCTCGAAATGACTTCGAGACTACATATTTTCAGCTTTTGATGCAGAATCAAAATATATAAAAAGGGGTTCATAATGTTGCAAGAAATTCTGACTTCTGACAATTATTGGCGAAGATACATCCGTTTGAATTTGGGAAAATAAACTTAAAACGCCATTATCTCGAAATGACTTCGACACTACATATTTTCAGCTTTTGAAGCAGTGTCAAAATATATAAAAAGGGCTTCATAATGTTGAAAGAAATTCTAACTGCTGACAATTATTGGCGAAGATATATCCGTTTGAATTTGGAAACAGAAACTTAAAACGTCAATTTCTCGAAATGACTTCGAGACTACATATTTTCAGCTTTTGATGCAGAATCAAAATATATAAAAAGGGCTTCATAATGTTGAAAGAAATTCTAACTTCTGACAATAATTGAAAGAAATTCTAACTTCTGACAATTATTGGCGAAGATACATCCGTTTGAATTTGGAAACCGAAACTTAAAACGTCAATTTCTCGAAATGACTTCGAGACTACATATTTTCAGCTTTTGATGCAGAGTCAAAATATATAAAAAGGGCTTCATAATGTTGAAAGAAATTCTAACTTCTGACAATTATTGGCGAAGATACATCCGTTTGAATTTGGAAACAGAAACTTAAAACGTCAATTTCTCGAAATGACTTCGCGACTACATATTTTCAGCTTTTGATGCAGAGTCAAAATATATAAAAAGGGCTTCATAATGTTGAAAGAAATTCTGACTTCTGACAATTATTGGCGAAGATACATCCGTTTGAATTTGGGAAAATAAACTTAAAACGCCAATATCTCGAAATGACTTCGAGACTACATATTTTCAGCTTTTGATGCAGAATCAAAATATATAAAAAGGGCTTCATAATGTTGCAAGAAATTCTGACTTCTGACAATTATTGGCGAAGATACATCCGTTTGAATTTGGAAACAGAAACTTAAAACGTCGATTTCTCGAAATGACTTCGAGACTACATATTTTCAGCTTTTGATGCAGAATCAAAATATATAAAAAGGGCTTCATAATGTTGAAAGAAATTCTAACTGCTGACAATTATTGGCGAAGATACATCCATTTGAATTTGGAAACAGAAACTTAAAACGTCAATTTCTCGAAATGACTTCGAGACTACATATTTTCAGCTTTTGATGCAGAGTCAAAATATATAAAAAGGGCTTCATAATGTTGAAAGAAATTCTGACTTCTGACAATTATTGGCGAAGATACATCCGTTTGAATTTGGGAAAATAAACTTAAAACGCCAATATCTCGAAATGACTTCGAGACTACATATTTTCAGCTTTTGATGCAGAATCAAAATATATAAAAAGGGGTTCATAATGTTGCAAGAAATTCTGACTTCTGACAATTATTGGCGAAGATACATCCGTTTGAATTTGGAAACAGAAACTTAAAACGTCAATTTCTCGAAATGACTTCGAGACTACATATTTTCAGCTTATGATGCAGAGTCAAAATACATAAAAAAGGGCTTCATAATGTTGAAAGAAATTCTAACTGCTGACAATTATTGGCGAAGATACATCCAATTGAATTTGGAAACAGAAACTTAAAACGTAAATTTCTCGAAATGACTTCGAGACTACATATTTTCAGCTTTTGATGCAGAGTCAAAATATATAAAAAGGGCTTCATAATGTTGAAAGAAATTCTAACTTCTGACAATTATTGACGAAGATACATCCGTTTGAATTTGGAAACAGAAACTTAAAACGTCAATTTCTCGAAATGACTTCGAGACTACATATTTTCAGCTTTTGATGCAGAATCAAAATATATAAAAAGGGCTTCATAATGTTGCAAGAAATTCTGACTTCTGACAATTATTGGCGAAGATACATCCGTTTGAATTTGGAAACAGAAACTTAAAACGTCGATTTCTCGAAATGACTTCGAGACTACATATTTTCAGCTTTTGATGCAGAATCAAAATATATAAAAAGGGCTTCATAATGTTGAAAGAAATTCTAACTGCTGACAATTATTGGCGAAGATACATCCATTTGAATTTGGAAACAGAAACTTAAAACGTCAATTTCTCGAAATGACTTCGAGACTACATATTTTCAGCTTTTGATGCAGAGTCAAAATATATAAAAAGGGCTTCATAATGTTGAAAGAAATTCTGACTTCTGACAATTATTGGCGAAGATACATCCGTTTGAATTTGGGAAAATAAACTTAAAACGCCAATATCTCGAAATGACTTCGAGACTACATATTTTCAGCTTTTGATGCAGAATCAAAATATATAAAAAGGGGTTCATAATGTTGCAAGAAATTCTGACTTCTGACAATTATTGGCGAAGATACATCCGTTTGAATTTGGAAACAGAAACTTAAAACGTCGATTTCTCGAAATGACTTCGAGACTACATATTTTCAGCTTATGATGCAGAGTCAAAATACATAAAAAAGGGCTTCATAATGTTGAAAGAAATTCTAACTGCTGACAATTATTGGCGAAGATACATCCATTTGAATTTGGAAACAGAAACTTAAAACGTAAATTTCTCGAAATGACTTCGAGACTACATATTTTCAGCTTTTGATGCAGAGTCAAAATATATAAAAAGGGCTTCATAATGTTGAAAGAAATTCTAACTTCTGACAATTATTGACGAAGATACATCCGTTTGAATTTGGAAACAGAAACTTAAAACGTCAATTTCTCGAAATGACTTCGAGACTACATATTTTCAGCTTTTGATGCAGAATCAAAATATATAAAAAGGGCTTCATAATGTTGAAAGAAATTCTAACTTCTGACAATTATTGGCGAAGATACATCCGTTTGAATTTGGAAACAGAAACTTAAAACGTCAATTTCTCGAAATGACTTCGCGACTACATATTTTCAGCTTTTGATGCAGAGTCAAAATATATAAAAAGGGCTTCATAATGCTGAAAGAAATTCTAACTTCTGACAATTATTGGCGAAGATACATCCGTTTGAATTTGGGAAAATAAACTTAAAACGCCAATATCTCGAAATGACTTCGAGACTACATATTTTCAGCTTTTGATGCAGAATCAAAATATATAAAAAGGGCTTCATAATGTTGAAAGAAATTCTAACTTCTGACAATTATTGGCGAAGATACATCCGTTTGAATTTGGAAACAGAAACTTAAAACGTCAATTTCTCGAAATGACTTCGAGACTACATATTTTCAGCTTTTGATGCACAGTCAAAATATATAAAAAGGGCTTCATAATGTTGAAAGAAATTCTAACTTCTGACAATTATTGGCGAAGATACATCCGTTTGAATTTGGAAACAGAAACTTAAAACGTAAATTTCTCGAAATGACTTCGAGACTACATATTTTCAGCTTTTGATGCAGAGTCAAAATATATAAAAAGGGCTTCATAATGTTGAAAGAAATTCTGACTTCTGACAATTATTGGCGAAGATACATCCGTTTGAATTTGGGAAAATAAACTTAAAACGTCAATTTCTCGAAATGACTTCGCGACTACATATTTTCAGCTTTTGATGCAGAGTCAAAATATATAAAAAGGGGTTCATAATGTTGCAAGAAATTCTGACTTCTGACAATTATTGGCGAAGATACATCCGTTTGAATTTGGAAACCGAAACTTAAAACGTCAATTTCTCGAAATGACTTCGCGACTACATATTTTCAGCTTTTGATGCAGAGTCAAAATATATAAAAAGGGCTTCATAATGTTGAAAGAAATTCTAACTTCTGACAATTATTGGCGAAGATACATCCGTTTGAATTTGGAAACCGAAACTTAGAACGTCAATTTCTCGAAATGACTTCGCGACTACATATTTTCAGCTTTTGATGCAGAATCAAAATATATAAAAAGGGCTTCATAATGTTGAAAGAAATTCTGACTTCTGACAATTATTGGCGAAGATACATCCGTTTGAATTTGGGAAAATAAACTTAAAACGCCAATATCTCGAAATGACTTCGAGACTACATATTTTCAGCTTTTGATGCAGAATCAAAATATATAAAAAGGGGTTCATAATGTTGCAAGAAATTTTAACTTCTGACATTTATTGGCGAAGATACATCCGTTTGAATTTGGAAACTGAAACTTAAAACGTCAATTTCTCGAAATGACTTCGAGACTACATATTTTCAGCTTTTGATGCACAGTCAAAATATATAAAAAGGGCTTCATAATGTTGAAAGAAATTCTAACTTCTGACAATTATTGGCGAAGATACATCCGGTTGAATTTGGAAACAGAAACTTAAAACGTCAATTTCTCGAAATGACTTCGAGACTACATATTTTCAGCTTTTGATGCAGAATCAAAATATCTAAAACGGGCTTCATAATGTTGAAAGAAATTCTAACTTCTGACAATTATTGGCGAAGATACATCCGTTTGAATTTGGAAACAGAAACTTAAAACGTCAATTTCTCGAAATGACTTCGCGACTACATATTTTCAGCTTTTGAAGCAGAGTCAAAATATATAAAAAGGGCATCATAATGTTGAAAGAAATTCTAACTTCTGACAATTATTGGCGAAGATACATCCGTTTGAATTTGGAAACAGAAACTTAAAACGTCAATTTCTCGAAATGACTTCGCGACTACATATTTTCAGCTTTTGATGCAGAGTCAAAATATATAAAAAGGGCTTCATAATGTTGAAAGAAATTCTAACTTCTGACAATTATTGACGAAGATACATCCGTTTGAATTTGGAAACCGAAACTTAAAACGTCAATTTCTCGAAATGACTTCGCGACTACATATTTTCAGCTTTTGATGCAGAGTCAAAATATATAAAAAGGGCTTCATAATGTTGAAAGAAATTCTAACTTCTGACAATTATTGGCGAAGATACATCCGTTTGAATTTGGAAACCGAAACTTAAAACGTCAATTTCTCGAAATGACTTCGCGACTACATATTTTCAGCTTTTGATGCAGAGTCAAAATATATAAAAAGGGCTTCATAATGTTGAAAGAAATTCTGACTTCTGACAATTATTGGCGAAGATACATCCGTTTGAATTTGGGAAAATAAACTTAAAACGCCAATATCTCGAAATGACTTCGACACAACATATTTTCAGCTTTTGATGCAGAATCAAAATATATAAAAAGGGGTTCATAATGTTGCAAGAAATTATAACTTCTGACAATTATTGGCGAAGATAAATCCGTTTGAATTTGGAAACAGAAACTTAAAACGTCGATTTCTCGAAATGACTTGGAGACTACATATTTTCAGCTTTTGATGCACAGTCAAAATATATAAAAAGGGCTTCATAATGTTGAAAGAAATTCTAACTTCTGACAATTATTGGCGAAGATACATCCGTTTGAATTTGGAAACAGAAACTTAAAACGTCAATTTCTCGAAATGACTTCGAGACTACACATTTACAGCTTTTGATGCATAGTCAAAATATATAAAAAGGGCTTCATAATGTTGAAAGAAATTCTAACTTCTGACAATTATTGGCGAAGATACATCCGGTTGAAGTTGGAAACAGAAACTTAAAACGTCAATTTCTCGAAATGACTTCGCGACTACATATTTTCAGCTTTTGATGCAGAATCAAAATATCTAAAAAGGGCTTCATAATGTTGAAAGAAATTCTAACTTCTGACAATTATTGGCGAAGATACATCCGTTTGAATTTGGAAACAGAAACTTAAAACGTCAATTTCTCGAAATGACTTCGAGACTACATATTTTCAGCTTTTGATGCAGAGTCAAAATATATAAAAAGGGCTACATAATGTTGAAAGAAATTCTAACTTCTGACAATTATTGGCGAAGATACATCCGTTTGAATTTGGAAACAGAAACTTAAAACGTCGATTTCTCGAAATGACTTCGAGACTACATATTTTCAGCTTTTGATGCAGAGTCAAAATATATAAAAAGGGCTTCATAATGTTGAAAGAAATTCTGACTTCTGACAATTATTGGCGAAGATACATCCGTTTGAATTTGGGAAAATAAACTTAAAACGCCAATATCTCGAAATGACTTCGAGACTACATATTTTCAGCTTTTGATGCAGAATCAAAATATATAAAAAGGGCTTCATAATGTTGCAAGAAATTCTAACTTCTGACAATTATTGGCGAAGATACATCCGTTTGAATTTGGAAACAGAAACTTAAAACGTCGATTTCTCGAAATGACTTCGAGACTACATATTTTCAGCTTTTGATGCACAGTCAAAATATATAAAAAGGGCTTCATAATCTTGAAAGAAATTCTAACTGCTGACAATTATTGGCGAAGATACATCCGTTTGAATTTGGAAACAGAAACTTAAAACGTCGATTTCTCGAAATGACTTGGAGACTACATATTTTCAGCTTTTGATGCAGAGTCAAAATATATAAAAAGGGCTTCATAATGTTGAAAGAAATTCTAACTTCTGACAATTATTGGCAAAGATACATCCGTTTGAATTTGGAAACAGAAACTTAAAACGTCAATTTCTCGAAATGACTTCGAGACTACATATTTTCAGCTTTTGATGCAGAATCAAAATATATAAAAAGGGCTTCATAATGTTGAAAGAAATTCTAACTTCTGACAATTATTGGCGAAGATACATCCGGTTGAAGTTGGAAACAGAAACTTAAAACGTCAATTTCTCGAAATGACTTCGCGACTACATATTTTCAGCTTTTGATGCAGAATCAAAATATCTAAAAAGGGCTTCATAATGTTGAAAGAAATTCTAACTTCTGACAATTATTGGCGAAGATACATCCGTTTGAATTTGGAAACAGAAACTTAAAACGTCAATTTCTCGAAATGACTTCGAGACTACATATTTTCAGCTTTTGAAGCAGAGTCAAAATATATAAAAAGGGCTTCATAATGTTGAAAGAAATTCTAACTTCTGACAATTATTGGCGAAGATACATCCGTTTGAATTTGGAAACCGAAACTTAAAACGTCAATTTCTCGAAATGACTTCGCGACTACATATTTTCAGCTTTTGATGCAGAGTCAAAATATATAAAAAGGGCTTCATAATGTTGAAAGAAATTCTGACTTCTGACAATTATTGGCGAAGATACATCCGTTTGAATTTGGGAAAATAAACTTAAAACGCCAATATCTCGAAATGACTTCGAGACTACATATTTTCAGCTTTTGATGCAGAATCAAAATATATAAAAAGGGCTTCATAATGTTGCAAGAAATTCTGACTTCTGACAATTATTGGCGAAGATACATCCGTTTGAATTTGGAAACAGAAACTTAAAACGTCGATTTCTCGAAATGACTTCGAGACTACATATTTTCAGCTTTTGATGCAGAGTCAAAATATATAAAAAGGGCTTCATAATGTTGAAAGAAATTCTAACTGCTGACAATTATTGGCGAAGATACATCCATTTGAATTTGGAAACAGAAACTTAAAACGTAAATTTCTCGAAATGACTTCGAGACTACATATTTTCAGCTTTTGATGCAGAGTCAAAATATATAAAAAGGGCTTCATAATGTTGAAAGAAATTCTGACTTCTGACAATTATTGGCGAAGATACATCCGTTTGAATTTGGGAAAATAAACTTAAAACGCCAATATCTCGAAATGACTTCCGAGACTACATATTGACAGCATTTCATGCAGAGTCAAAATACAGATAATGGGGCTTCATAATGTAGAAAGAAATTCTGATTTCTGACAATTATTGGCGAAGATACATCCGTTTGAATTTGGAAACAGAAACTTAAAACGTCAATTTCTCGAAATGACTTCGAGACTACATATTTTCAGCTTTTGATGCAGAGTCAAAATACATAAAAAAGGCTTCATAATGTTGAAAGAAATTCTAACTTCTGACAATTATTGGCGAAGATACATCCGTTTGAATTTGGAAACAGAAACTTAAAACGTAAATTTCTCGAAATGACTTCGAGACTACATAGTTTCAGCTTTTGAAGCAGAGTCAAAATATATAAAAAGGCTTCATAATGTTGAAAGAAATTCTGAGTTCTGAAAATTATTGGCGAAGATACATCCGTTTGAATTTGGAAACAGAAACTTAAAACGTCAATTTCTCGAAATGACTTCGAGACTACATATTTTCAGCTTTTGATGCAGAGTCAAAATATATAAAAAGGGCTTCATAATGTTGAAAGAAATTCTAACTTCTGACAATTATTGGCGAAGATACATCCGTTTGAATTTGGAAACCGAAACTTAAAACGTCAATTTCTCGAAATGACTTCGCGACTACATATTTTCAGCTTTTGATGCAGAGTCAAAATATATAAAAAGGGCTTCATAATGTTGAAAGAAACTCTGACTTCTGACAATTATTGGCGAAGATACATCCGTTTGAATTTGGGAAAATAAACTTAAAACGCCAATATCTCGAAATGACTTCGACACAACATATTTTCAGCTTTTGATGCAGAATCAAAATATATAAAAAGGGGTTCATAATGTTGCAAGAAATTATAACTTCTGACAATTATTGGCGAAGATACATCCGTTTGAATTTGGAAACAGAAACTTAAAACGTCGATTTCTCGAAATGACTTCGAGACTACATATTTTCAGCTTTTGATGCACAGTCAAAATATATAAAAAGGGCTTCATAATGTTGAAAGAAATTCTAACTTCTGACAATTATTGGCGAAGATTCATCCGTTTGAATTTGGAAACAGAAACTTAAAACGTCAATTTCTCGAAATGACTTCGAGACTACACATTTACAGCTTTTGATGCATAGTCAAAATATATAAAAAGGGCTTCATAATGTTGAAAGAAATTCTAACTTCTGACAATTATTGGCGAAGATACATCCGGTTGAAGTTGGAAACAGAAACTTAAAACGTCAATTTCTCGAAATGACTTCGCGACTACATATTTTCAGCTTTTGATGCAGAATCAAAATATCTAAAAAGGGCTTCATAATGTTGAAAGAAATTCTAACTTCTGACAATTATTGGCGAAGATACATCCATTTGAATTTGGAAACAGAAACTTAAAACGTCAATTTCTCGAAATGACTTCGAGACTACATATTTTCAGCTTTTGAAGCAGAGTCAAAATATATAAAAAGGGCTTCATAATGTTGAAAGAAATTCTAACTTCTGACAATTATTGGCGAAGATACATCCGTTTGAATTTGGAAACAGAAACTTAAAACGTCAATTTCTCGAAATGACTTCGAGACTACATATTTTCAGCTTTTGATGCAGAGTCAAAATATATAAACAGGGCTTCATAATGTTGAAAGAAATTCTAACTTCTGACAATTATTGGCGAAGATACATCCGTTTGAATTTGGGAAAATAAACTTAAAACGCCAATATCTCGAAATGACTTCGAGACTACATATTTTCAGCTTTTGATGCTCAGTCAAAATATATAAAAAGGGCTTCATAATGTTGAAAGAAATTCTAACTTCTGACAATTATTGGCGAAGATACATCCGTTTGAATTTGGAAACAGAAACTTAAAACGTCGATTTCTCGAAATGACTTCGAGACTACATATTTTCAGCTTTTGATGCACAGTCAAAATATATAAAAAGGGCTTCATAATGTTGAAAGAAATTCTAACTTCTGACAATTATTGGCGAAGATACATCCGTTTGAATTTGGAAACAGAAACTTAAAACGTCAATTTCTCGAAATGACTTCGAGACTACATATTTTCAGCTTTTGATGCATAGTCAAAATATATAAAAAGGGCTTCATAATGTTGAAAGAAATTCTAACTTCTGACAATTATTGGCGAAGATACATCCGTTTGAATTTGGAAACAGAAACTTAAAACGTCAATTTCTCGAAATGACTTCGAGACTACATATTTTCAGCTTTTGATGCAGAGTCAAAATATATAAAAAGGGCTTCATAATGTTGAAAGAAATTCTGACTTCTGACAATTATTGGCGAAGATACATCCGTTTGAATTTGGAAAAAGAAACTTAAACCGCCAATGTCTCGAAATGACTTCGAGACTACATATTTTCAGCTTTTGATGCAGAATCAAAATATCTAAAAAGGGCTTCATAATGTTGAAAGAAATTCTAACTTCTGACAATTATTGGCGAAGATACATCCGTTTGAATTTGGAAACAGAAACTTAAAACGTCAATTTCTCGAAATGACTTCGAGACTACATATTTTCAGCTTTTGATGCAGAATCAAAATATATAAAAAGGGCTTCATAATGTTGAAAGAAATTCTAACTTCTGACAATTATTGGCGAAGATACATCCGTTTGAATTTGGGAAAATAAACTTAAAACGCCAATATCTCGAAATGACTTCGAGACTACATATTTTCAGCTTTTGATGCAGAATCAAAATATATAAAAAGGGGTTCATAATGTTGCAAAAAATTCTAACTTCTGACAATTATTGGCGAAGATACATCCGTTTGAATTTGGAAACAGAAACTTAAAACGTCGATTTCTCGAAATGACTTCGAGACTACATATTTTCAGCTTTTGATGCAGAGTCAAAATATATAAAAAGGGCTTCATAATGTTGAAAGAAATTCTAACTTCTGACAATTATTGGCGAAGATACATCCGTTTGAATTTGGAAAAAGAAACTTAAAACGTCAATTTCTCGAAATGACTTCAAGACTACATATTTTCAGCTTTTGAAGCAGTGTCAAAATATATAAAAAGGGCTTCATAATGTTGAAAGAAATTCTAACTTCTGACAATTATTGGCGAAGATACATCCGTTTGAATTTGGAAACAGAAACTTAAAACGTCAATTTCTCGAAATGACTTCGAGACTACATATTTTCAGCTTTTGAAGCAGAGTCAAAATATATAAAAAGGGCTTCATAATGTTGAAAGAAATTCTAACTTCTGACAATTATTGGCGAAGATACATCCGTTTGAATTTGGAAACAGAAACTTAAAACGTCAATTTCTCGAAATGACTTCGAGACTACATATTTTCAGCTTTTGATGCAGAATCAAAATATATAAAAAGGGCTTCATAATGTTGAAAGAAATTCTAACTTCTGACAATTATTGGCGAAGATACATCCGTTTGAATTTGGGAAAATAAACTTAAAACGCCAATATCTCGAAATGACTTCGAGACTACATATTTTCAGCTTTTGATGCTCAGTCAAAATATATAAAAAGGGCTTCATAATGTTGAAAGAAATTCTAACTTCTGACAATTATTGGCGAAGATACATCCGTTTGAATTTGGAAACAGAAACTTAAAACGTCGATTTCTCGAAATGACTTCGAGACTACATATTTTCAGCTTTTGATGCACAGTCAAAATATATAAAAAGGGCATCATAATGTTGAAAGAAATTCTAACTTCTGACAATTATTGGCGAAGATACATCCGTTTGAATTTGGAAACAGAAACTTAAAACGTCGATTTCTCGAAATGACTTCGAGACTACATATTTTCAGCTTTTGATGCACAGTCAAAATATATAAAAAGGGCTTCATAATGTTGAAAGAAATTCTAACTTCTGACAATTATTGGCGAAGATACATCCGTTTGAATTTGGAAACAGAAACTTAAAACGTCAATTTCTCGAAATGACTTCGAGACTACATATTTTCAGCTTTTGATGCAGAGTCAAAATATATAAAAAGGGCTTCATAATGTTGAAAGAAATTCTAACTTCTGACAATTATTGGCGAAGATACATCCGGTTGAATTTGGAAACAGAAACTTAAAACGTCAATTTCTCGAAATGACTTCGAGACTACATATTTTCAGCTTTTGATGCAGAGTCAAAATATATAAAAAGGGCTTCATAATGTTGAAAGAAATTCTGACTTCTGACAATTATTGGCGAAGATACATCCGTTTGAATTTGGAAAAAGAAACTTAAACCGCCAATGTCTCGAAATGACTTCGAGACTACATATTTTCAGCTTTTGATGCAGAATCAAAATATCTAAAAAGGGCTTCATAATGTTGAAAGAAATTCTAACTTCTGACAATTATTGGCGAAGATACATCCGTTTGAATTTGGAAACAGAAACTTAAAACGTCAATTTCTCGAAATGACTTCGAGACTACATATTTTCAGCTTTTGATGCAGAATCAAAATATATAAAAAGGGCTTCATAATGTTGAAAGAAATTCTAACTTCTGACAATTATTGGCGAAGATACATCCGTTTGAATTTGGGAAAATAAACTTAAAACGCCAATATCTCGAAATGACTTCGAGACTACATATTTTCAGCTTTTGATGCGGAATCAAAATATATAAAAAGGGGTTCATAATGTTGAAAGAAATTCTAACTTCTGACAATTATTGGCGAAGATACATCCGTTTGAATTTGGAAACAGAAACTTAAAACGTCGATTTCTCGAAATGACTTCGAGACTACATATTTTCAGCTTTTGATGCAGAGTCAAAATATATAAAAAGGGCTTCATAATGTTGAAAGAAATTCTAACTTCTGACAATTATTGGCGAAGATACATCCGTTTGAATTTGGAAAAAGAAACTTAAAACGTCAATTTCTCGAAATGACTTCAAGACTACATATTTTCAGCTTTTGAAGCAGTGTCAAAATATATAAAAAGGGCTTCATAATGTTGAAAGAAATTCTAACTTCTGACAACTATTGGCGAAGATACATCCGTTTGAATTTGGAAACAGAAACTTAAAACGTCGATTTCTCGAAATGACTTCGCGACTACATATTTTCAGCTTTTGATGCAGAGTCAAAATATATAAAAAGGGCTTCATAATGTTGAAAGAAATTCTAACTTCTGACAATTATTGGCGAAGATACATCCGGTTGAATTTGGAAACAGAAACTTAAAACGTCAATTTCTCGAAATGACTTCGCGACTACATATTTTCAGCTTTTGATGCAGAGTCAAAATATATAAAAAGGGCTTCATAATGTTGAACGAAATTCTGACTTCTGACAATTATTGGCGAAGATACATCCGTTTGAATTTGGGAAAAGAAACTTAAAACGTCAATTTCTCGAAATGACTTCGCGACTACATATTTTCAGCTTTTGATGCAGAGTCAAAATATATAAAAAGGGCTTCATAATGTTGAAAGAAATTCTGACTTCTGACAATTATTGGCGAAGATACATCCGTTTGAATTTGGGAAAATAAACTTAAAACGCCAATATCTCGAAATGACTTCGAGACTACATATTTTCAGCTTTTGATGCAGAATCAAAATATATAAAAAGGGGTTCATAATGTTGAAAGAAATTCTAACTTCTGACAATTATTGGCGAAGATACATCCGTTTGAATTTGGAAACAGAAACTTAAAACGTCAATTTCTCAAAATGACTTCGCGACTACATATTTTCAGCTTTTGATGCACAGTCAAAATATATAAAAAGGGCTTCATAATGCTGAAAGAAATTCTGACTTCTGACAATTATTGGCGAAGATACATCCGTTTGAATTTGGGAAAATAAACTTAAAACGCCAATATCTCGAAATGACTTCGAGACTACATATTTTCAGCTTTTGATGCAGAATCAAAATATATAAAAAGGGCTTCATAATGTTGAAAGAAATTCTAACTTCTGACAATTATTGGCGAAGATACATCCGTTTGAAGTTGGAAACAGAAACTTAAAACGTCAATTTCTCGAAATGACTTCGCGACTACATATTTTCAGCTTTTGATGCAGAGTCAAAATATATAAAAAGGGCTTCATAATGTTGAAAGAAATTCTGACTTCTGACAATTATTGGCGAAGATACATCCGTTTGAATTTGGGAAAAGAAACTTAAACCGCCAATATCTCGAAATGACTTCGAGACTACATATTTTCAGCTTTTGATGCAGAGTCAAAATATATAAAAAGGGCTTCATAATGTTGAAAGAAATTCTAACTTCTGATAATTATTGGCGAAGATACATCCGTTTGAATTTGGAAACAGAAACTTAAAACGTCGATTTCTCGAAATGACTTCGAGACTACATATTTTCAGCTTTTGATGCAGAATCAAAATATATAAAAAGGGCTTCATAATGTTGAAAGAAATTCTAACTTCTGACAATTATTGGCGAAGATACGTCCGTTTGAATTTGGAAACAGAAACTTAAAACGTCAATTTCTCGAAATGACTTCGAGACTACATATTTTCAGCTTTTGATGCAGAATCAAAATATATAAAAAGGGCTTCATAATGTTGAAAGAAATTCTAACTTCTGACAATTATTGACGAAGATACGTCCGTTTGAATTTGGAATCCGAAACTTAAAACGTCAATTTTTCGAAATGACTTCGAGACTACATATTTTCAGCTTTTGATGCAGAATCAAAATATATAAAAAGGGCTTCATAATGTTGAAAGAAATTCTAACTTCTGACAATTATTGGCGAAGATACATCCGTTTGAATTTGGGAAAATAAACTTAAAACGTCAATTTCTCGAAATGACTTCGACACTACATATTTTCAGCTTTTGATGCAGAATCAAAATATATAAAAAGGGGTTCATAATGTTGCAAGAAATTATAACTTCTGACAATTATTGGCGAAGATACATCCGTTTGAATTTGGAAACAGAAACTTAAAACGTCGATTTCTCGAAATGACTTCGAGACTACATATTTTCAGCTGTTGATGCAGAGTCAAAATATATAAAAAGGGCTTCATAATGTTGAAAGAAATTCTAACTTCTGACAATTATTGGCGAAGATACATCCGTTTGAATTTGGAAACAGAAACTTAAAACGTCAATTTCTCGAAATGACTTCGAGACTACATATTTTCAGCTTTTGATGCATAGTCAAAATATATAAAAAGGGCTTCATAATGTTGAAAGAAATTCTAACTTCTGACAATTATTGGCGAAGATACATCCGGTTGAATTTGGAAACAGAAACTTAAAACGTCAATTTCTCGAAATGACTTCGAGACTACATATTTTCAGCTTTTGATGCAGAGTCAAAATATATAAAAAGGGCTTCATAATGTTGAAAGAAATTCTGACTTCTGACAATTATTGGCGAAGATACATCCGTTTGAATTTGGGAAAAGAAACTTAAACCGCCAATGTCTCGAAATGACTTCGAGACTACATATTTTCAGCTTTTGATGCAGAATCAAAATATCTAAAAAGGGCTTCATAATGTTGAAAGAAATTCTAACTTCTGACAATTATTGGCGAAGATACATCCGTTTGAATTTGGGAAAATAAACTTAAAACGCCAATATCTCGAAATGACTTCGAGACTACATATTTTCAGCTTTTGATGCAGAATCAAAATATATAAAAAGGGGTTCATAATGTTGCAAGAAATTCTAACTTCTGACAATTATTGGCGAAGATACATCCGTTTGAATTTGGAAACAGAAACTTAAAACGTCGATTTCTCGAAATGACTTCGAGACTACATATTTTCAGCTTTTGATGCAGAATCAAAATATATAAAAAGGGCTTCATAATGTTCAAAGAAATTCTAACTTCTGACAATTATTGGCGAAGATACATCCGTTTGAATTTGGAAACAGAAACTTAAAACGTCAATTTCTCGAAATGACTTCGAGACTAAATATTTTCAGCTTTTGATGCAGAGTCAAAATATATAAAAAGGGCTTCATAATGTTGAAAGAAATTCTAACTTCTGACAATTATTGGCGAAGATACATCCATTTGAATTTGGAAACAGAAACTTAAAACGTCAATTTCTCGAAATGACTTCGAGACTACATATTTTCAGCTTTTGATGCAGAGTCAAAATATATAAAAAGGGCTTCATAATGTTGAAAGAAATTCTAACTTCTGACAATTATTGGCGAAGATACATCCGTTTAAATTTGGAAACAGAAACTTAAAACGTCAATTTCTCGAAATGACTTCGAGACTACATATTTTCAGCTTTTGATGCAGAATCAAAATATATAAAAAGGGGTTCATAATGTTGAAAGAAATTCTAACTTCTGACAATTATTGGCGAAGATACATCCGTTTGAATTTGGAAACAGAAACTTAAAACGTCAATTTCTCGAAATGACTTCGAGACTACATATTTTCAGCTTTTGATGCAGAGTCAAAATATATAAAAAGGGCTTCATAATGTTGAAAGAAATTCTAACTTCTGACAATTATTGGCGAAGATACATCCATTTGAATTTGGAAACAGAAACTTAAAACGTCAATTTCTCGAAATGACTTCGAGACTACATATTTTCAGCTTTTGATGCAGAGTCAAAATATATAAAAGGGGCTTCATAATGTTGAAAGAAATTCTAACTTCTGACAATTATTGACGAAGATACGTCCGTTTGAATTTGGAAACCGAAACTTAAAACGTCAATTTCTCGAAATGACTTCGAGACTACATATTTTCAGCTTTTGATGCAGAGTCAAAATATATAAAAAGGGCTTCATAATGTTGAAAGAAATTCTAACTTCTGACAATTATTGGCGAAGATACATCCGTTTGAATTTGGAAAAAGAAACTTAAAACGTCAATTTCTCGAAATGACTTCAAGACTACATATTTTCAGCTTTTGAAGCAGTGTCAAAATATATAAAAAGGGCTTCATAATGTTGAAAGAAATTCTAACTTCTGACAATTATTGGCGAAGATACATCCGTTTGAATTTGGAAACAGAAACTTAAAACGTCGATTTCTCGAAATGACTTCGCGACTACATATTTTCAGCTTTTGATGCAGAGTCAAAATATATAAAAAGGGCTTCATAATGTTGAAAGAAATTCTAACTTCTGACAATTATTGGCGAAGATACATCCGGTTGAATTTAGAAACAGAAACTTAAAACGTCAATTTCTCGAAATGACTTCGCGACTACATATTTTCAGCTTTTGATGCAGAGTCAAAATATATAAAAAGGGCTTCATAATGTTGAACGAAATTCTAACTTCTGACAATTATTGGCGAAGATACATCCGTTTGAATTTGGGAAAAGAAACTTAAAACGTCAATTTCTCGAAATGACTTCGCGACTACATATTTTCAGCTTTTGATGCAGAGTCAAAATATATAAAAAGGGCTTCATAATGTTGAAAGAAATTCTGACTTCTGACAATTATTGGCGAAGATACATCCGTTTGAATTTGGGAAAATAAACTTAAAACGCCAATATCTCGAAATGACTTCGAGACTACATATTTTCAGCTTTTGATGCAGAATCAAAATATATAAAAAGGGCTTCATAATGTTGAAAGAAATTATAACTTCTGACAATTATTGGCGAAGATACATCCGTTTGAATTTGGAAACAGAAACTTAAAACGTCAATTTCTTGAAATGACTTCGAGACTACATATTTTCAGCTTTTGATGCAGAGTCAAAATATATAAAAAGGGCTTCATAATGCTGAAAGAAATTCTGACTTCTGACAATTATTGGCGAAGATACATCCGTTTGAATTTGGAAAAATAAACTTAAAACGCCAATATCTCGAAATGACTTCGAGACTACATATTTTCAGCTTTTGATGCAGAATCAAAATATATAAAAAGGGGTTCATAATGTTGAAAGAAATTCTAACTTCTGACAATTATTGGCGAAGATACATCCGTTTGAATTTGGAAACAGAAACTTAAAACGTCGATTTCTCGAAATGAATTCGAGACTACATATTTTCAGCTTTTGATGCAGAATCAAAATATATAAAAAGGGCTTCATAATGTTGAAAGAAATTCTAACTTCTGACAATTATTGGCGAAGATACATCCGTTTGAATTTGGAAACAGAAACTTAAAACGTCAATTTCTCGAAATGACTTCGCGACTACATATTTTCAGCTTTTGATGCAGAATCAAAATATATAAAAAGGGCTTCATAATGTTGAAAGAAATTCTAACTTCTGACAATTATTGACGAAGATACGTCCGTTTGAATTTGGAATCCGAAACTTAAAACGTCAATTTTTCGAAATGACTTCGCGACTACATATTTTCAGCTTTTGATGCAGAATCAAAATATATAAAAAGGGCTTCATAATGTTGAAAGAAATTCTAACTTCTGACAATTATTGGCGAAGATACATCCGTTTGAATTTGGGAAAATAAACTTAAAACGCCAATATCTCGAAATGACTTCGAGACTACATATTTTCAGCTTTTGATGCAGAAGCAAAATATATAAAAAGGGGTTCATAATGTTGCAAGAAATTATAACTTCTGACAATTATTGGCGAAGATGCATCCGTTTGAATTTGGAAACAGAAACTTAAAACGTCAATTTCTCGAAATGACTTCGAGACTACATATTTTCAGCTTTTGAAGCAGAATCAAAATATATTAAAAGGGCTTCATAATGTTGAAAGAAATTCTAACTTCTGACAATTATTGGCGAAGATACATCCGTTTGAATTTGGAAACAGAAACTTAAAACGTCAATTTCTCGAAATGACTTCGCGACTACATATTTTCAGCTTTTGATGCAGAGTCAAAATATATAAAAAGGGCTTCATAATGTTGAAAGAAATTCTAACTTCTGACAATTATTGGCGAAGATACATCCGGTTGAATTTGGAAACAGAAACTTAAAACGTCAATTTCTCGAAATGACTTCGCGACTACATATTTTCAGCTTTTGATGCAGAGTCAAAATATATAAAAAGGGCTTCATAATGTTGAAAGAAATTCTGACTTCTGACAATTATTGGCGAAGATACATCCGTTTGAATTTGGGAAAAGAAACTTAAACCGCCAATGTCTCGAAATGACTTCGAGACTACATATTTTCAGCTTTTGATGCAGAATCAAAATATCTAAAAAGGGCTTCATAATGTTGAAAGAAATTCTAACTTCTGACAATTATTGGCGAAGATACATCCGTTTGAATTTGGAAACAGAAACTTAAAACGTCGATTTCTCGAAATGACTTCGAGACTACATATTTTCAGCTTTTGATGCAGAGTCAAAATATATAAAAAGGGCTTCATAATGTTGAAAGAAATTCTAACTTCTGACAATTATTGGCGAAGATACATCCATTTGAATTTGGAAACAGAAACTTAAAACGTCAATTTCTCGAAATGACTTCGAGACTACATATTTTCAGCTTTTGATGCAGAGTCAAAATATATAAAAAGGGTTTCATAATGTTGAAAGAAATTCTAACTTCTGACAATTATTGGCGAAGATACATCCGTTTGAATTTGGAAACAGAAACTTAAAACGTCAATTTCTCGAAATGACTTCGCGACTACATATTTTCAGCTTTTGATGCAGAGTCAAAATATATAAAAAGGGCTTCATAATGTTGAAAGAAATTCTAACTTCTGACAATTATTGGCGAAGATACATCCGTTTGAATTTGGAAACAGAAACTTAAAACGTCAATTTCTCGAAATGACTTCGCGACTACATATTTTCAGCTTTTGATGCAGAATCAAAATATATAAAAAGGGGTTCATAATGTTGAAAGAAATTCTAACTTCTGACAATTATTGGCGAAGATACATCCGTTTGAATTTGGAAACAGAAACTTAAAACGTCGATTTCTCGAAATGACTTCGAGACTACATATTTTCAGCTTTTGATGCAGAGTCAAAATATATAAAAAGGGCTTCATAATGTTGAAAGAAATTCTAACTTCTGACAATTATTGGCGAAGATACATCCATTTGAATTTGGAAACAGAAACTTAAAACGTCAATTTCTCGAAATGACTTCGAGACTACATATTTTCAGCTTTTGATGCAGAGTCAAAATATATAAAAAGGGCTTCATAATGTTGAAAGAAATTCTAACTTCTGACAATTATTGACGAAGATACGTCCGTTTGAATTTGGAAACCGAAACTTAACACGTCAATTTCTCGAAATGACTTCGAGACTACATATTTTCAGCTTTTGATGCAGAGTCAAAATATATAAAAAGGGCTTCATAATGTTGAAAGAAATTCTAACTTCTGACAATTATTGTCGAAGATACGTCCGTTTGAATTTGGAAACAGAAACTTAAAACGTCAATTTCTCGAAATGACTTCGAGACTACATATTTTCAGCTTTTGATGCAGAATCAAAATATATAAAAAGGGCTTCATAATGTTGAAAGAAATTCTAACTTCTGACAATTATTGGCGAAGATACATCCGTTTGAATTTGGGAAAATAAACTTAAAACGCCAATATCTCGAAATGACTTCGACACTACATATTTTCAGCTTTTGATGCAGAATCAAAATATATAAAAAGGGGTTCATAATGTTGCAAAAAATTATAGCTTCTGACAATTATTGGCGAAGATACATCCGTTTGAATTTGGAAACCGAAACTTAAAACGTCAATTTCTCGAAATGACTTCGCGACTACATATTTTCAGCTTTTGATGCACAGTCAAAATATATAAAAAGGGCTTCATAATGTTGAAAGAAATTCTGACTTCTGACAATTATTGGCGAAGATACATCCGTTTGAATTTGGGAAAAGAAACTTAAGCCGCCAATTACTCGAAATGACTTCGAGACTACATATTTTCAGCTTTTGATGCAGGGTCAAAATATATAAAAAGGGCTTCATAATGTTGAAAGAAATTCTAACTTCTGACAATTATTGGCGAAGATACATCCGTTTGAATTTGGAAACCGAAACTTAAAACGTCAATTTCTCGAAATGACTTCGAGACTACATATTTTCAGCTTTTGATGCAGAATCAAAATATATAAAAAGGGCTTCATAATGTTAAAAGAAATTCTAACTTCTGACAATTATTGGCGAAGATACATCCGTTTGAATTTGGAAACATAAACTTAAAACGTCGATTTCTCGAAATGACTTCGAGACTACATATTTTCAGCTTTTGATGCAGAGTCAAAATATATAAAAAGGGCTTCATAATGTTGAAAGAAATTCTAACTTCTGACAATTATTGGCGAAGATACATCCGTTTGAATTTGGAAACAGAAACTTAAAACGTCAATTTCTCGAAATGACTTCGAGACTACATATTTTCAGCTTTTGATGCATAGTCAAAATATATAATAAGGGCTTTATAATGTTGAAAGAAATTCTGACTTCTGACAATTATTGGCGAAGATACATCCGGTTGAATTTGGAAACAGAAACTTAAAACGTCAATTTCTCGAAATGACTTCGCGACTACATATTTTCAGCTTTTGATGCATAGTCAAAATATATAAAAAGGGCTTCATAATGTTGAAAGAAATTCTGACTTCTGACAATTATTGGCGAAGATACATCCGTTGAATTTGGAAACAGAAACCTTAGAACGTCAATGTCTCGAAATGACTTCGAGACTACATATTTTCAGCTTTTGATGCAGAATCAAAATATATAAAAAGGGCTTCATAATGTTGAAAGAAATTCTAACTTCTGACAATTATTGGCGAAGATACATCCGTTTGAATTTGGAAACAGAAACTTAAAACGTAAATTCCTCTAAATGACTTCGAGACTACATATTTTCAGCTTTTGATGCAGAGTCAAAATATATAAAAAGGGCTTAATAATGTTGAAAGAAATTCTAACTTCTGACAATTATTGGCGAAGATACATCCGTTTGAATTTGGGAAAAGAAACTTAAACCGCCAATATCTCGAAATGACTTCGAGACTACATATTTTCAGCTTTTGATGCAGAATCAAAATATATAAAAAGGGCTTCATAATGTTGAAAGAAATTCTAACTTCTGACAATTATTGGCGAAGATACATCCGTTTGAATTTGGAAACAGAAACTTAAAACGTCAATTTCTCGAAATGACTTCGAGACTACATATTTTCAGCTTTTGATGCATAGTCAAAATATATAAAAAGGGCTTCATAATGTTGAAAGAAATTCAAACTTCTGACAATTATTGGCGAAGATACATCCGGTTGAAGTTGGAAACAGAAACTTAAAACGTCAATTTCTCGAAATGACTTCAAGACTACATATTATCAGCTTTTGATGCAGAGTCAAAATATATAAAAAGGGCTTCATAATGTTGAGCGAAATTCTGACTTCTGACAATTATTGGCGAAGATACATCCGTTTGAATTTGGGAAAAGAAACTTAAGCCGCCAATATCTCGAAATGACTTCGAGACTACATATTTTCAGCTTTTGATGCAGAATCAAAATATGTAAAAAGGGCTTCATAATGTTGAAAGAAATTCTAACTTCTGACAATTATTGACGAAGATACGTCCGTTTGAATTTAGAAACCGAAACTTAAAACGTCAATTTCTCGAAATGACTTCGAGACTACATATTTTCAGCTTTTGATGCAGAATCAAAATATATAAAAAGGGCCTCATAATGTTGAAAGAAATTCTAACTTCTGACAATTATTGGCGAAGATACATCCGTTTGAATTTGGGAAAATAAACTTAAAACGCCAATATCTCGAAATGACTTCGACACTACATATTTTCAGCTTTTGATGCAGAATCAAAATATATAAAAAGGGGTTCATAATGTTGCAAGAAATTATAACTTCTGACAATTATTGACGAAGATACGTCCGTTTGAATTTGGAAACAGAAACTTAAAACGTCGATTTCTCGAAATGACTTCGAGACTACATATTTTCAGCTTTTGATGCACAGTCAAAATATATAAAAAGGGCTTCATAATGTTGAAAGAAATTCTAACTTCCGACAATTATTGGCGAAGATACACCCGGTTGAAGTTGGAAACAGAAACTTAAAACGTCAATTTCTCGAAATGACTTCGCGACTACATATTTTCAGCTTTTGATGCAGAGTCAAAATATATAAAAAGGGCTTCATAATGTTGAAAGAAATTCTGACTTCTGACAATTATTGGCGAAGATACATCCGTTTGAATTTGGGAAAAGAAACTTAAACCGCCAATATCTCGAAATGACTTCGAGACTACATATTTTCAGCTTTTGATGCAGAATCAAAATATATAAAAAGGGCTTCATAATGTTGAAAGAAATTTTAACTTCTGACAATTATTGGCGAAGATACATCCGTTTGAATTTGGAAACAGAAACTTAAAACGTCAATTTCTCGAAATGACTTCGAGACTACATATTTTCAGCTTTTGATGCAGAATCAAAATATATAAAAAGGGCTTCATAATGTTGAAAGAAATTCTAATTTCTGACAATTATTGGCGAAGATACATCCATTTGAATTTGGAAACAGAAACTTAAAACGTCAATTTCTCGAAATGACTTCGAGACTACATATTTTCAGCTTTTGATGCAGAATCAAAATACATAAAAAGGGCTTCATAATGTTGAAAGAAATTCTGACTTCTGACAATTATTGGCGAAGATACATCCGTTTGAATTTGGAAACAGAAACTTAAAACGTCAATTTCTCGAAATGACTTCGAGACTACATATTTTCAGCTTTTGATGCAGAGTCAAAATATATAAAAAGGGCTTCATAATGCTGAAAGAAATTCTAACTTCTGACAATTATTGGCGAAGATACATCCGTTTGAATTTGGGAAAATAAACTTAAAACGCCAATTTCTCGAAATGACTTCGAGACTACATATTTTCAGCTTTTGATGCAGAATCAAAATATATAAAAAGGGGTTCATAATGTTGCAAGAAATAATAACTTCTGACAATTATTGGCGAAGATACATCCGTTTGAATTTGGAAACAGAGACTTAAAACGTCGATTTCTCGAAATGACTTCGAGACTACATATTTTCAGCTTTTGAAGCAGAATCAAAATATATAAAAAGGGCTTCATAATGTTGAAAGAAATTCTAACTTCTGACAATTATTGGCGAAGATACATCCGTTTGAATTTGGAAACAGACACTTAAAACGTCGATTTCTCGAAATGACTTCGAGACTACATATTTTCAGCTTTTGATGCAGAATCAAAATATATAAAAAGGGCTTCATAATGTTGAAAGGAATTCTAACTTCTGACAATTATTGGCGAAGATACATCCGTTTGAATTTGGAAACAGAAACTTAAAACGTCAATTTCGCGAAATGACTTCGAGACTACATATTTTCAGCTTTTGATGCAGAATCAAAATATATAAAAAGGGCTTCATAATGTTGAAAGAAATTCTAACTTCTGACAATTATTGGCGAAGATACATCCGTTTGAATTTGGAAACCGAAACTTAAAACGTCAATTTCTCGAAATGACTTCGAGACTACATATTTTCAGCTTTTGATGCAGAATCAAAATATATAAAAAGGGCTTCATAATGTTGAAAGAAATTCTAACTTCTGACAATTATTGGCGAAGATACATCCGTTTGAATTTGGAAACAGAAACTTAAAACGTCGATTTCTCGAAATGACTTCGAGACTACATATTTTCAGCTTTTGATGCACAGTCAAAATATATAAAAAGGGCTTCATAATGTTGAAAGAAATTCAAACTTCTGACAATTATTGGCGAAGATACATCCGGTTGAAGTTGGAAACAGAAACTTAAAACGTCAATTTCTCGAAATGACTTCAAGACTACATATTATCAGCTTTTGATGCAGAGTCAAAATATATAAAAAGGGCTTCATAATGTTGAGCGAAATTCTGACTTCTGACAATTATTGGCGAAGATACATCCGTTTGAATTTGGGAAAAGAAACTTAAGCCGCCAATATCTCGAAATGACTTCGAGACTACATATTTTCAGCTTTTGATGCAGAATCAAAATATGTAAAAAGGGCTTCATAATGTTGAAAGAAATTCTAACTTCTGACAATTATTGACGAAGATACGTCCGTTTGAATTTAGAAACCGAAACTTAAAACGTCAATTTCTCGAAATGACTTCGAGACTACATATTTTCAGCTTTTGATGCAGAATCAAAATATATAAAAAGGGCCTCATAATGTTGAAAGAAATTCTAACTTCTGACAATTATTGGCGAAGATACATCCGTTTGAATTTGGGAAAATAAACTTAAAACGCCAATATCTCGAAATGACTTCGACACTACATATTTTCAGCTTTTGATGCAGAATCAAAATATATAAAAAGGGGTTCATAATGTTGCAAGAAATTATAACTTCTGACAATTATTGACGAAGATACGTCCGTTTGAATTTGGAAACAGAAACTTAAAACGTCGATTTCTCGAAATGACTTCGAGACTACATATTTTCAGCTTTTGATGCACAGTCAAAATATATAAAAAGGGCTTCATAATGTTGAAAGAAATTCTAACTTCCGACAATTATTGGCGAAGATACACCCGGTTGAAGTTGGAAACAGAAACTTAAAACGTCAATTTCTCGAAATGACTTCGCGACTACATATTTTCAGCTTTTGATGCAGAGTCAAAATATATAAAAAGGGCTTCATAATGTTGAAAGAAATTCTGACTTCTGACAATTATTGGCGAAGATACATCCGTTTGAATTTGGGAAAAGAAACTTAAACCGCCAATATCTCGAAATGACTTCGAGACTACATATTTCAGCTTTTGATGCAGAATCAAAATATATAAAAAGGGCTTCATAATGTTGAAAGAAATTCTAACTTCTGACAATTATTGGCGAAAGATACATCCGTTTGAATTTGGAAACAGAAACTTAAAACGTCAATTTCTCGAAATGACTTCGAGACTACATATTTTCAGCTTTTGATGCAGAGTCAAAATATATAAAAAGGGCTTCATAATGTTGAAAGAAATTCTAATTTCTGACAATTATTGGCGAAGATACATCCGTTTGAATTTGGAAACAGAGACTTAAAACGTCAATTTCTCGAAATGACTTTGAGACTACATATTTTCAGCTTTTGATGCAGAATCAAAATATATAAAAAGGGCTTCATAATGTTGAAAGAAATTCTAACTTCTGACAATTATTGGCGAAGATACATCCGTTTGAATTTGGAAACAGAAACTTAAAACGTCAATTTCTCGAAATGACTTCGCGACTACATATTTTCAGCTTTTGATGCAGAGTCAAAATATATAAAAAGGGCTTCATAATGTTGAAAGAAATTCTGACTTCTGACAATTATTGGCGAAGATACATCCGTTTGAATTTGGGAAAATAAACTTAAAACGCCAATATCTCGAAATGACTTCGAGACTACATATTTTCAGCTTTTGATGCAGAATCAAAATATATAAAAAGGGGTTCATAATGTTGCAAGAAATTCTAACTTCTGACAATTATTGGCGAAGATACATCCGTTTGAATTTGGAAACAGAGACTTAAAACGTCGATTTCTCGAAATGACTTCGAGACTACATATTTTCAGCTTTTGATGCAGAATCAAAATATATAAAAAGGGCTTCATAATGTTGAAAGAAATTCTAACTTCTGACAATTATTGGCGAAGATACATCCGTTTGAATTTGGAAACAGAGACTTAAAACGTCGATTTCTCGAAATGACTTCGAGACTACATATTTTCAGCTTTTGATGCAGAATCAAAATATATAAAAAGGGCTTCATAATGTTGAAAGGAATTCTAACTTCTGACAATTATTGGCGAAGATACATCCGTTTGAATTTGGAAACAGAAACTTAAAACGTCAATTTCTCGAAATGACTTCGAGACTACATATTTTCAGCTTTTGATGCAGAATCAAAATATATAAAAAGGGCTTCATAATGTTGAAAGAAATTCTAACTTCTGACAATTATTGGCGAAGATACATCCGTTTGAATTTGGAAACCGAAACTTAAAACGTCAATTTCTCGAAATGACTTCGAGACTACATATTTTCAGCTTTTGATGCAGAATCAAAATATATAAAAAGGGCTTCATAATGTTGAAAGAAATTCTAACTTCTGACAATTATTGGCGAAGATATATCCGTTTGAATTTGGAAACAGAGATTTAAAACGTCGATTTCTCAAAATGACTTCGAGACTACATATTTTCAGCTTTTGATGCAGAATCAAAATATATAAAAAGGGCTTCATAATGTTGAAAGAAATTATCACTTCTGACAATTATTGACGAAGATACATCCGTTTGAATTTGGAAACAGAAACTTAAAACGTCAATTTCTCGAAATGACTTCGAGACTACATATTTTCAGCTTTTGATGCAGAATCAAAATATATAAAAAGGGCTTCATAATGTTGAAAGAAATTCTAACTTCTGACAATTATTGGCGAAGATACATCCGTTTGAATTTGGAAACAAAAACTTAAAACGTCAATTTCGCGAAATGACTTCGCGACTACATATTTTCAGCTTTTGATGCAGAATCAAAATATATAAAAAGGGCTTCATAATGTTGAAAGAAATTCTAACTTCTGACAATTATTGGCGAAGATACATCCGTTTGAATTTGGGAAAATAAACTTAAAACGCCAATATCTCGAAATGACTTCGAGACTACATATTTTCAGCTTTTGATGCAGAATCAAAATATATAAAAAGGGGTTCATAATGTTGCAAGAAATAATAACTTCTGACAATTATTGGCGAAGATACATCCGTTTGAATTTGGAAACAGAAACTTAAAACGTCAATTTCTCGAAATGACTTCGAGACTACATATTTTCAGCTTTTGAAGCAGAATCAAAATATATAAAAAGGGCTTCATAATGTTGAAAGAAATTCTAACTTCTGACAATTATTGGCGAAGATACATCCGTTTGAATTTGGAAACAGAAACTTAAAACGTCGATTTCTCGAAATGACTGCGAGACTACATATTTTCAGCTTTTGATGCAGAATCAAAATATATAAAAAGGGCTTCATAATGTTGAAAGAAATTCTAACTTCTGACAATTATTGACGATGATACATCCGTTTGAATTTGGAAACAGAAACTTAAAACGTCAATTTCTCGAAATGACTTCGAGACTACATATTTTCAGCTTTTGATGCAGAATCAAAATATATAAAAAGGGCTTCATAATGTTGAAAGAAATTCTAATTTCTGACAATTATTGGCGAAGATACATCCGTTTGAATTTGGAAACAGAAACTTAAAACGTCAATTTCTCGAAATGACTTCGAGACTACATATTTTCAGCTTTTGATGCAGAATCAAAATACATAAAAAGGGGTTCATAATGTTGCAAGAAATAATAACTTCTGACAATTATTGGCGAATATACATCCGTTTGAATTTGGAAACAGAGACTTTAAACGTCAATTTCTCGAAATGACTTCGAGACTACATATTTTCAGCTTTTGATGCAGAATCAAAATATATAAAAAGGGCTTCATAATGTTGAAAGAAATTCTAACTTCTGACAATTATTGGCGAAGATACATCCGTTTGAATTTGGAAACAGAAACTTAAAACGTCAATTTCTCGAAATGACTTCGCGACTACATATTTTCAGCTTTTGATGCAGAGTCAAAATATATAAAAAGGGCTTCATAATGCTGAAAGAAATTCTGACTTCTGACAATTATTGGCGAAGATACATCCGTTTGAATTTGGGAAAATAAACTTAAAACGCCAATATCTCGAAATGACTTCGAGACTACATATTTTCAGCTTTTGATGCAGAATCAAAATATATAAAAAGGGGTTCATAATGTTGCAAGAAATTCTAACTTCTGACAATTATTGGCGAAGATACATCCGTTTGAATTTGGAAACAGAAACTTAAAACGTCAATTTCTCGAAATGACTTCGAGACTACATATTTTCAGCTTTTGAAGCAGAATCAAAATATATAAAAAGGGCTTCATAATGTTGAAAGAAATTCTAACTTCTGACAATTATTGGCGAAGATACATCCGTTTGAATTTGGAAACAGAGACTTAAAACGTCGATTTCTCGAAATGACTTCGAGACTACATATTTTCAGCTTTTGATGCAGAATCAAAATATATAAAAAGGGCTTCATAATGTTGAAAGGAATTCTAACTTCTGACAATTATTGGCGAAGATACATCCGTTTGAATTTGGAAACAGAAACTTAAAACGTCAATTTCTCGAAATGACTTCGAGACTACATATTTTCAGCTTTTGATGCAGAATCAAAATATATAAAAAGGGCTTCATAATGTTGAAAGAAATTCTAACTTCTGACAATTATTGGCGAAGATACATCCGTTTGAATTTGGAAACCGAAACTTAAAACGTCAATTTCTCGAAATGACTTCGAGACTACATATTTTCAGCTTTTGATGCAGAATCAAAATATATAAAAAGGGCTTCATAATGTTGAAAGAAATTCTAACTTCTGACAATTATTGGCGAAGATACATCCGTTTGAATTTGGAAACAGAAACTTAAAACGTCGAATTCTCGAAATGACTTCGAGACTACATATTTTCAGCTTTTGATGCACAGTCAAAATATATAAAAAGGGCTTCATAATGTTGAAAGAAATTCTAACTTCTGACAATTATTGGCGAAGACTCATCCGGTTGAAGTTGGAAACAGAAACTTAAAACGTCAATTTCTCGAAATGACTTCGAGACTACATATTTTTAGCTTTTGATGCAGAATCAAAATATATAAAAAGGGCTTCATAATGTTGAAAGAAATTCTAACTTCTGATAATTATTGGCGAAGATACATCCGTTTGAATTTGGAAACAGAAACTTAAAACGTCAATTTCTCGAAATGACTTCGAGACTACATATTTTCAGCTTTTGATGCAGAATCAAAATATATAAAAAGGGCTTCATAATGTTGAAAGAAATTCTAACTTCTGACAATTATTGGCGAAGATATATCCGTTTGAATTTGGAAACAGAGACTTAAAACGTCGATTTCTCGAAATGACTTCGAGACTACATATTTTCAGCTTTTGATGCAGAATCAAAATATATAAAAAGGGCTTCATAATGTTGAAAGAAATTCTCACTTCTGACAATTATTGACGAAGATACATCCGTTTGAATTTGGAAACAGAAACTTAAAACGTCAATTTCTCGAAATGACTTCGAGACTACATATTTTCAGCTTTTGATGCAGAATCAAAATATATAAAAAGGGCTTCATAATGTTGAAAGAAATTCTAACTTCTGACAATTATTGGCGAAGATACATCCGTTTGAATTTGGAAACAGAAACTTAAAACGTCAATTTCGCGAAATGACTTCGCGACTACATATTTTCAGCTTTTGATGCAGAATCAAAATATATAAAAAGGGCTTCATAATGTTGAAAGAAATTATAACTTCTGACAATTATTGGCGAAGATACATCCGTTTGAATTTGGGAAAATAAACTTAAAACGCCAATATCTCGAAATGACTTCGAGACTACATATTTTCAGCTTTTGATGCAGAATCAAAATATATAAAAAGGGGTTCATAATGTTGCAAGAAATAATAACTTCTGACAATTATTGGCGAAGATACATCCGGTTGAATTTGGAAACAGAAACTTAAAACGTCAATTTCTCGAAATGACTTCGAGACTACATATTTTCAGCTTTTGAAGCAGAATCAAAATATATAAAAAGGGCTTCATAATGTTGAAAGAAATTCTAACTTCTGACAATTATTGGCGAAGATACATCCGTTTGAATTTGGAAACAGAAACTTAAAACGTCGATTTCTCGAAATGACTGCGGGACTACATATTGTCAGCTTTTGATGCACAGTCAAAATATATAAAAAGGGCTTCATAATGTTGAAAGAAATTCTAACTTCTGACAATTATTGACGATGATACATCCGTTTGAATTTGGAAACAGAAACTTAAAACGTCAATTTCTCGAAATGACTTCGAGACTACATATTTTCAGCTTTTGATGCAGAATCAAAATATATAAAAAGGGCTTCATAATGTTGAAAGAAATTCTAACTTCTGACAATTATTGGCGAAGATACATCCGTTTGAATTTGGAAACAGAAACTTAAAACGTCAATTTCTCGAAATGACTTCGAGACTACATATTTTCAGCTTTTGATGCAGAATCAAAATATATAAAAAGGGCTTCATAATGTTGAAAGAAATTCTAACTTCTGACAATTATTGGCGAAGATACATCCGTTTGAATTTGGAAACAGAAACTTAAAACCGAAACTTAAAACGTCAATTTCTCGAAATGACTTCGAGACTACATATTTTCAGCTTTTGATGCAGAATCAAAATATATAAAAAGGGCTTCATAATGTTGAAAGAAATTCTGACTTCTGACAATTATTGGCGAAGATACATCCGTTTGAATTTGGAAACAGAAACTTAAAACGTCGATTTCTCGAAATGACTTCGAGACTACATATTTTCAGCTTTTGATGCAGAATCAAAATATATAAAAAGGGCTTCATAATGTTGAAAGAAATTCTAACTTCTGACAATTATTGGCGAAGATACATCCGTTTGAATTTGGAAACAGAGACTTAAAACGTCGATTTCTCGAAATGACTTCGAGACTACATATTTTCAGCTTTTGATGCAGAATCAAAATATATAAAAAGGGCTTCATAATGTTGAAAGAAATTCTAACTTCTGACAATTATTGGCGAAGATACATCCGTTTGAATTTGGAAACAGACTTAAAAGGTAAATTTCTCGAAATGACTTCGCGACTACATATATTCAGCTTTTGATGCAGAGTCAAAATATATAAAAAGGGCTTCATAATGCTGAAAGAAATTCTGACTTCTGACAATTATTGGCGAAGATACATCCGGTTGAAGTTGGAAACAGAAACTTAAAACGTCAATTTCTCGAAATGACTTCGCGACTACATATTTTCAGCTTTTGATGCAGAGTCAAAATATATAAAAAGGGCTTCATCATGTTGAAAGAAATTCTGACTTCTGACAATTATTGGCGAAGATACATCCGTTTGAATTTGGGAAAAGAAACTTAAAACGCCAATATCTCGAAATGACTTCGAGACTACATATTTTCAGCTTTTGATGCAGAATCAAAATATATAAAAAGGGCTTCATAATGTTGAAAGAAATTCTAACTTCTGACAATTATTGGCGAAGATACATCCGTTTGAATTTGGAAACAGAAACTTAAAACGTCAATTTCTCGAAATGACTTCGAGACTACATATTTTCAGCTTTTGAAGCAGAATCAAAATATATAAAAAGGGCTTCATAATGTTGAAAGAAATTCTAACTTCTGACAATTATTGGCGAAGATACATCCATTTGAATTTGGAAACAGAGACTTAAAACGTCGATTTCTCGAAATGACTTCGAGACTACATATTTTCAGCTTTTGATGCAGAATCAAAATATATAAAAAGGGCTTCATAATGTTGAAAGAAATTCTAACTTCTGACAATTATTGGCGAAGATACATCCGTTTGAATTTGGAAACAGACTTAAAAGGTAAATTTCTCGAAATGACTTCGAGACTACATATATTCAGCTTTTGATGCAGGGTCAAAATATATAAAAAGGGCTTCATAATGTTGAAAGAAATTCTGACTTCTGACAATTATTGGCGAAGATACATCCGGTTGAAGTTGGAAACAGAAACTTAAAACGTCAATTTCTCGAAATGACTTCGCGACTACATATTTTCAGCTTTTGATGCAGAGTCAAAATATATAAAAAGGGCTTCATAATGTTGAAAGAAATTCTGACTTCTGACAATTATTGGCGAAGATACATCCGTTTGAATTTGGGAAAAGAAACTTAAACCGCCAATATCTCGAAATGACTTCGAGACTACATATTTTCAGCTTTTGATGCAGAATCAAAATATATAAAAAGGGCTTCATAATGTTGAAAGAAATTCTAACTTCTGACAATTATTGGCGAAGATACATCCGTTTGAATTTGGAAACAGAAACTTAAAACGTCAATTTCTCGAAATGACTTCGAGACTACATATTTCAGCTTTTGATGCAGAATCAAAATATATAAAAAGGGCTTCATAATGTTGAAAGAAATTCTAACTTCTGACAATTATTGGCGAAGATACATCCGTTTGAATTTGGAAACCGAGACTTAAAATGTCGATTTCTCGAAATGACTTCGAGACTACATATTTTCAGCTTTTGATGCAGAATCAAAATATATAAAAAGGGCTTCATAATGTTGAAAGAAATTCTAACTTCTGACAATTATTGACGAAGATACATCCGTTTGAATTTGGAAACAGAAACTTAAAACGTAAATTTCTCGAAATGACTTCGAGACTACATATTTTCAGTTTTTGATGCAGAATCAAAATATATAAAAAGGGCTTCATAATGTTGAAAGAAATTCTAACTTCTGACAATTATTGGCGAAGATACATCCATTTGAATTTGGAAACAGAAACTTAAAACTTCAATTTCTCGAAATGACTTCGAGACTACATATATTCAGCTTTTGATGCAGGGTCAAAATATATAAAAAGGGCTTCATAATGTTGAAAGAAATTCTAACTTCTGACAATTATTGGCGAAGATACATCCGTTTGAATTTGGGAAAATAAACTTAAAACGCCAATATCTCGAAATGACTTCGAGACTACATATTTTCAGCTTTTGATGCAGAATCAAAATATATAAAAAGGGGTTCATAATGTTGCAAGAAATTCTAACTTCTGACAATTATTGGCGAAGATACATCCGTTTGAATTTGGAAACAGAAACTTAAAACGTCGATTTCTCGAAATGACTTCGAGACTACATATTTTCAGCTTTTGATGCACAGTCAAAATATATAAAAAGGGCTTCATAATGTTGAAAGAAATTCTAACTTCTGACAATTATTGGCGAAGATACATCCGTTTGAATTTGGAAACAGAAACTTAAAACGTCAATTTCTCGAAATGACTTCGAGACTACATATTTTCAGCTTTTGATGCAGAATCAAAATATATAAAAAGGGCTTCATAATGTTGAAAGAAGTTCTAACTTCTGACAATTATTGGCGAAGATACATCCGGTTGAAGTTGGAAACAGAAACTTAAAACGTCAATTTCTCGAAATGACTTCGCGACTACATATTTTCAGCTTTTGATGCATAGTCAAAATATATAAAAAGGGCTTCATAATGTTGAAAGAAATTCTGACTTCTGACAATTATTGGCGAAGATACATCCGTTTGAATTTGGGAAAATAAACTTAAAACGCCAATATCTCGAAATGACTTCGAGACTACATATTTTCAGCTTTTGATGCAGAGTCAAAATATATAAAAAGGGCTTCATAATGTTGAAAGAAATTCTAACTTCTGACAATTATTGGCGAAGATACATCCGTTTGAATTTGGAAACAGAAACTTAAAACGTCAATTTCTCGAAATGACTTCGAGACTACATATTTTCAGCTTTTGATGCAGGGTCAAAATATATAAAAAGGGCTTCATAATGTTGAAAGAAATTCTAACTTCTGACAATTATTGGCGAAGATACATCCGTTTGAATTTGGAAACAGAAACTTAAAACGTCAATTTCTCGAAATGACTTCGAGACTACATATTTTCAGCTTTTGATGCAGAATCAAAATATATGAAAAGGGCTTCATAATGTTGAAAGAAATTCTAACTTCTGACAATTATTGGCGAAGATATATCCGTTTGAATTTGGAAACAGAGACTTAAAACGTCGATTTCTCGAAATGACTTCGAGACTACATATTTTCAGCTTTTGATGCAGAATCAAAATATATAAAAAGGGCTTCATAATGTTGAAAGAAATTCTAACTTCTGACAATTATTGACGAAGATACGTCTGTTTGAATTTGGAAACCGAAACTTAAAACGTCAATTTCTCGAAATGACTTCGAGACTACATATTTTCAGCTTTTGATGCAGAATCAAAATATATAAAAAGGGCTTCATAATGTTGAAAGAAATTCTGACTTCTGACAATTATTGGCGAAGATACATCCGTTTGAATTTGGAAACAGAAACTTAAAACGTCGATTTCTCGAAATGACTTCGAGACTACATATTTTCAGCTTTTGATGCAGAATCAAAATATATAAAAAGGGCTTCATAATGTTGAAAGAAATTCTAACTTCTGACAATTATTGGCGAAGATACATCCGTTTGAATTTGGAAACAGAGACTTAAAACGTCGATTTCTCGAAATGACTTCGAGACTACATATTTTCAGCTTTTGATGCAGAATCAAAATATATAAAAAGGGCTTCATAATGTTGAAAGAAATTCTAACTTCTGACAATTATTGGCGAAGATACATCCGTTTGAATTTGGAAACAGACTTAAAAGGTAAATTTCTCGAAATGACTTCGCGACTACATATATTCAGCTTTTGAAGCAGAGTCAAAATATATAAAAAGGGCTTCATAATGCTGAAAGAAATTCTGACTTCTGACAATTATTGGCGAAGATACATCCGGTTGAAGTTGGAAACAGAAACTTAAAACGTCAATTTCTCGAAATGACTTCGCGACTACATATTTTCAGCTTTTGATGCAGAGTCAAAATATATAAAAAGGGCTTCATCATGTTGAAAGAAATTCTGACTTCTGACAATTATTGGCGAAGATACATCCGTTTGAATTTGGGAAAAGAAACTTAAACCGCCAATATCTCGAAATGACTTCGAGACTACATATTTTCAGCTTTTGATGCAGAATCAAAATATATAAAAAGGGCTTCATAATGTTGAAAGAAATTCTAACTTCTGACAATTATTGGCGAAGATACATCCGTTTGAATTTGGAAACAGAAACTTAAAACGTCAATTTCTCGAAATGACTTCGAGACTACATATTTTCAGCTTTTGATGCAGAATCAAAATATATAAAAAGGGCTTCATAATGTTGAAAGAAATTCTAACTTCTGACAATTATTGGCGAAGATATATCCGTTTGAATTTGGAAACAGAGACTTAAAACGTCGATTTCTCGAAATGACTTCGAGACTACATATTTTCAGCTTTTGATGCAGAATCAAAATATATAAAAAGGGCTTCATAATGTTGAAAGAAATTCTAACTTCTGACAATTATTGACGATGATACATCCGTTTGAATTTGGAAACAGAAACTTAAAACGTCAATTTCTCGAAATGACTTCGCGACTACATATTTTCAGCTTTTGATGCAGAATCAAAATATATAAAAAGGGCTTCATAATGTTGAAAGAAATTCTCACTTCTGACAATTATTGGCGAAGATACATCCGTTTGAATTTGGAAACAGACTTAAAACGTAAATTTCTCGAAATGACTTCGCGACTACATATATTCAGCTTTTGATGCAGAGTCAAAATATATAAAAAGGGCTTCATAATGTTGAAAGAAAATCTAACTTCTGACAATTATTGGCGAAGATACATCCGTTTGAATTTGGGAAAATAAACTTAAAACGCCAATATCTCGAAATGACTTCGAGACTACATATTTTCAGCTTTTGATGCAGAATCAAAATATATAAAAAGGGGTTCATAATGTTGCAAGAAATTCTAACTTCTGACAATTATTGGCGAAGATACATCCGTTTGAATTTGGAAACAGAAACTTAAAACGTCGATTTCTCGAAATGACTTCGAGACTACATATTTTCAGCTTTTGATGCACAGTCAAAATATATAAAAAGGGCTTCATAATGTTGAAAGAAATTCTAACTTCTGACAATTATTGGCGAAGATACATCCGTTTGAATTTGGAAACAGAAACTTAAAACGTCAATTTCTCGAAATGACTTCGAGACTACATATTTTCAGCTTTTGATGCAGAATCAAAATATATAAAAAGGGCTTCATAATGTTGAAAGAAGTTCTAACTTCTGACAATTATTGGCGAAGATACATCCGGTTGAAGTTGGAAACAGAAACTTAAAACGTCAATTTCTCGAAATGACTTCGCGACTACATATTTTCAGCTTTTGATGCAGAGTCAAAATATATAAAAAGGGCTTCATAATGTTGAAAGAAATTCTGACTTCTGACAATTATTGGCGAAGATACATCCGTTTGAATTTGGGAAAATAAACTTAAACCGCCAATATCTCGAAATGACTTCGAGACTACATATTTTCAGCTTTTGATGCAGAGTCAAAATATATAAAAAGGGCTTCATAATGTTGAAAGAAATTCTAACTTCTGACAATTATTGGCGAAGATACATCCGTTTGAATTTGGAAACAGAAACTTAAAGCGTCAATTTCTCGAAATGACTTCGAGACTACATATTTTCAGCTTTTGATGCAGAGTCAAAATATATAAAAAGGGCTTCATAATGTTGAAAGAAATTCTAACTTCTGACAATTATTGGCGAAGATACATCCGTTTGAATTTGGAAACAGAAACTTAAAACGTCGATTTCTCGAAATGACTTCGAGACTACATATTTTCAGCTTTTGATGCAGAGTCAAAATATATAAAAAGGGCTTCATAATGTTGAAAGAAATTCTGACTTCTGACAATTATTGGCGAAGATACATCCGTTTGAATTTGGGAAACAGAAACTTAAAACGTCAATTTCTCGAAATGACTTCGCGACTACATATTTTCAGCTTTTGATGCAGAGTCAAAATATATAAAAAGGGCTTCATAATGTTGAAAGAAATTCTGACTTCTGACAATTATTGGCGAAGATACATCCGTTTGAATTTGGGAAAAGAAACTTAAAACGCCAATATCTCGAAATGACTTCGAGACTACATATTTTCAGCTTTTGATGCAGAATCAAAATATATAAAAAGGGCTTCATAATGTTGAAAGAAATTCTAACTTCTGACAATTATTGGCGAAGATACATCCGTTTGAATTTGGAAACAGAAACTTAAAACGTCAATTTCTCGAAATGACTTCGCGACTACATATTTTCAGCTTTTGATGCAGAGTCAAAATATATAAAAAGGGCTTCATAATGCTGAAAGAAATTCTGACTTCTGACAATTATTGGCGAAGATACATCCGTTTGAATTTGGGAAAATAAACTTAAAACGCCAATATCTCGAAATGACTTCGAGACTACATATTTTCAGCTTTTGATGCAGAATCAAAATATATAAAAAGGGCTTCATAATGTTGAAAGAAATTCTAACTTCTGACAATTATTGGCGAAGATACATCCGTTTGAAGTTGGAAACAGAAACTTAAAACGTCAATTTCTCGAAATGACTTCGCGACTACATATTTTCAGCTTTTGATGCAGAGTCAAAATATATAAAAAGGGCTTCATAATGTTGAAAGAAATTCTGACTTCTGACAATTATTGGCGAAGATACATCCGTTTGAATTTGGGAAAAGAAACTTAAAACGCCAATATCTCGAAATGACTTCGAGACTACATATTTTCAGCTTTTGATGCAGAATCAAAATATATAAAAAGGGGTTCATAATGTTGAAAGAAATTCTAACTTCTGACAATTATTGGCGAAGATACATCCGTTTGAATTTGGAAACAGAAACTTAAAACGTCGATTTCTCGAAATGACTTCGAGACTACATATTTTCAGCTTTTGATGCAGAGTCAAAATATATAAAAAGGGCTTCATAATGTTGAAAGAAATTCTAACTTCTGACAATTATTGGCGAAGATACATCCGTTTGAATTTGGAAACAGAAACTTAAAACGTCAATTTCTCGAAATGACTTCGAGACTACATATTTTCAGCTTTTGATGCAGAGTCAAAATATATAAAAAGGGCTTCATAATGTTGAAAGAAATTCTAACTTCTGACAATTATTGGCGAAGATACATCCGTTTGAATTTGGAAACAGAAACTTAAAACGTCAATTTTTCGAAATGACTTCGAGACTACATATTTTCAGCTTTTGATGCAGAGTCAAAATATATAAAAAGGGCTTCATAATGTTGAAAGAAATTCTAACTTCTGACAATTATTGGCGAAGATACATCCGTTTGAATTTGGAAACAGAAACTTAAAACGTCAATCTCTCGAAATGACTTCGAGACTACATATTTTCAGCTTTTGATGCAGAATCAAAATATATAAAAAGGGGTTCATAATGTTGCAAGAAATTCTAACTTCTGACAATTATTGGCGAAGATACATCCGTTTGAATTTGGAAACAGAAACTTAAAACGTCGATTTCTCGAAATGACTTCGAGACTACATATTTTCAGCTTTTGATGCAGAGTCAAAATATATAAAAAGGGCTTCATAATGTTGAAAGAAATTCTAACTTCTGACAATTATTGGCGAAGATACATCCGTTTGAATTTGGAAACAGAAACTTAAAACGTCAATTTCTCGAAATGACTTCGAGACTACATATTTTCAGCTTTTGATGCAGAGTCAAAATATATAAAAAGGGCTTCATAATGTTGAAAGAAATTCTAACTTCTGACAATTATTGGCGAAGATACATCCGTTTGAATTTGGAAACAGAAACTTAAAACGTCAATTTCTCGAAATGACTTCGAGACTACATATTTTCAGCTTTTGATGCAGAGTCAAAATATATAAAAAGGGCTTCATAATGTTGAAAGAAATTCTAACTTCTGACAATTATTGGCGAAGATACATCCGTTTGAATTTGGAAACAGAAACTTAAAACGTCAATTTCTCGAAATGACTTCGAGACTACATATTTTCAGCTTTTGATGCAGAGTCAAAATATATAAAAAGGGCTTCATAATGTTGAAAGAAATTCTAACTTCTGACAATTATTGGCGAAGATACATCCGTTTGAATTTGGAAAAAGAAACTTAAAACGTCAATATCTCGAAATGACTTCGAGACTACATATTTTCAGCTTTTGATGCAGAATCAAAATATATAAAAAGGGCTTCATAATGTTGAAAGAAATTCTAACTTCTGACAATTATTGGCGAAGATACATCCGTTTGAATTTGGAAACAGAAACTTAAAACGTCAATTTCTCGAAATGACTTCGAGACTACATATTTTCAGCTTTTGATGCAGAGTCAAAATATATAAAAAGGGCTTCATAATGTTGAAAGAAATTCTAACTTCTGACAATTATTGGCGAAGATACATCCGTTTGAATTTGGAAACAGAAACTTAAAACGTCAATTTCTCGAAATGACTTCGCGACTACATATTTTCAGCTTTTGATGCAGAGTCAAAATATATAAAAAGGGCTTCATAATGTTGAAAGAAATTCTAACTTCTGACAATTATTGGCGAAGATACATCCGTTTGAATTTGGAAACAGAAACTTAAAACGTCAATTTCTCGAAATGACTTCGCGACTACATATTTTCAGCTTTTGATGCAGAGTCAAAATATATAAAAAGGGCTTCATAATGTTGAAAGAAATTCTAACTTCTGACAATTATTGGCGAAGATACATCCGTTTGAATTTGGGAAAAGAAACTTAAAACGTCAATTTCTCGAAATGACTTCGAGACTACATATTTTCAGCTTTTGATGCAGAATCAAAATATATAAAAAGGGGGTTCATAATGTTGAAAGAAATTCTAACTTCTGACAATTATTGGCGAAGATACATCCGTTTGAATTTGGAAACAGAAACTTAAAACGTCGATTTCTCGAAATGACTTCGAGACTACATATTTTCAGCTTTTGATGCAGAGTCAAAATATATAAAAAGGGCTTCATAATGTTGAAAGAAATTCTAACTTCTGACAATTATTGGCGAAGATACATCCATTTGAATTTGGAAACAGAAACTTAAAACGTCAATTTCTCGAAATGACTTCGAGACTACATATTTTCAGCTTTTGATGCAGAGTCAAAATATATAAAAAGGGCTTCATAATGTTGAAAGAAATTCTGACTTCTGACAATTATTGGCGAAGATACAGTGTCTTACAGTTCATTTCGGGCAGTGTCTAGCAAAAATTTTGTTTGCCTGCCATTAACAAATTATCCAATATTTTTCAAAAATTCCAAAAACCGGTGGCAGGTACATATATTAGCCACCATAATGAATATATGACCCCCATAAAATGGGGTTTCCCCCGCCAGCTAGGCCGGGTTATGTAAAAAAGTACCTGAAATTATGGTTACACATTATTTCGGGCAGTGGCATTATGGACACCTGGGTGCCATAAAACCCGGATTTTTTACGTCAGGTTGATAATTTTCGGTATAAATAGACCTATCCTTCGTAGTCAGTTTAGTTATATTCTGCATCTCGGACTATGGACAAACGGACTACCATTGAGCAACGGAATCTCATCCTGGAACACTTCCAGATTGGATATTCATATCGCCAAATAGCTAAAATGGTAAATCTAAGCACCACAACTGTATTCAACATCATTCGGCGCTTCGTCGACGAAAATCGGATAGAGGACAAGGGCGAAATGCACCAAACAAGATTTTCACCGAATAGGAGGAGCAGAGGATCATCAGGAAAATAAGGGAAAATGCCAAGCTATCGGCTCCAAAACTGACTCCACAGATGGAGGACGAAATGGGGCAAAAAGTGCAGTGTGGAATCTGTGCGCCGGGTTCTGCGCAACCATGACTTTAATGCCCAAGTACCACGGAATAAGCCCTTTATAAGCGCCAAAAATAAAGGGCCTAGGATGGCATTCGTCAAAACCCACTTGGACAAGGATTTGGAGTTCTGGAACGAATTCATATTTGCAGATGAGCCCAAATTCAACATTTTTGGCTCAGACGGACAAATTATGTGTGGCGACAGTCCAATACTGAGCTGAGTCCCAAAATCCTAAAGGCAACAGTCAAGCACGATGGAGGAAGTGTCATGGTAATGGCATCTATCTCGGAAGCCGGCGACGGAAATTTTGTGTTTTTTGAAACAACAATGGACAAGAGTGTGTATTTCAATACATTAAAAGAAAATGTACTCCAAAGTGCCAAGAAGCTAGGAATCCCACGTACTTTCCGGTTCTACCACGACAACGACCAGGACAAAAGCCAAGCATAAGTCCGGATTAGTACAGTCCTGGCATATCTGGAACTGCCCCCACACGATAATTCCACAGGCCCAGTCTCCAGATTTAAATGTTATTTAAAATTTGTGGGCTCTGCTCGAAAATAACATCCGGAATCGCATATCCCATCTCTAGAATGCTCTGCTGGATGAGTGGAGCAAAATCAGTCCAGAATCTACCCTGAAGCTGGTATCTTCCAGGAATAATAGGTTAGGGGAAGTTCTTAAGGCAAAAGGATATCATTCTAAGTATTAACATCCTTATTTAAGTTTTTATACACCAAATATGTTACTTTTCTAAGACTGTCCGAAATAAAGTTTGACATGTATTTTGGACATGTTTTCAGTTTTTGACTAATTTTAGTTAATTAATTAATATTTTAATAAAAACTGAAACTTCCTTTTCAAACGTGATATAACATAAAACAAATTGGCATTTAAACATTTTGCGTTTGTTTCTTTGTTTAAACTTTATATCACTTTAAAATTTTTGCTAGACACTGCCCGAAATGAACTGTAAGCCACTGTACATCCGTTTGAATTTGGGAAAAGAAACTTAAACCGCCAATGTCTCGAAATGACTTCGAGACTACATATTTTCAGCTTTTGATGCAGAATCAAAATATATAAAAAGGGCTTCATAATGTTGAAAGAAATTCTAACTTCTGACAATTATTGACGAAGATACATCCGTTTGAATTTGGAAACATAAACTTAAAACGTCGATTTCTCGAAATGACTTCGCGACTACATATTTTCAGCTTTTGATGCAGAATCAAAATATATAAAAAGGGCTACATAATGTTCAAAGAAATTCTAACTTCTGACAATTATTGACGAAGATACATCCGTTTGAATTTGGAAACAGAAACTTAAAACGTGTATTTCTCGAAATGACTTCGCGACTATATATTTTCAGCTTTTGATGCAGAGTCAAAATATATAAAAAGGGCTTCATAATGTTGAAAGAAATTCTAACTTCTGACAATTATTGGCGAAGATACATCCGTTTGAATTTGGAAAAAGAAACTTAAACCGCCAATGTCTCGAAATGACTTCGAGACTACATATTTTCAGCTTTTGATGCAGAATCAAAATATATAAAAAGGGCTTCATAATGTTGAAAGAAATTCTAACTTCTGACAATTATTGGCGAAGATACATCCGTTTGAATTTGGAAACAGAAACTTAAAACGTGTATTTCTCGAAATGACTTCGACTATATATTTTCAGCCTTTGATGCAGAATCAAAATATATAAAAGGGCTTCATAGTGTTGAAAGAAATTCTAACTTATCCTTTTTATATATTTTATTCTGCATAAAACTGACAATGTATTGGCGAAGATACATCCGTTTGAATTATGGAAACAGAAACAGAAAACTTAGAATTTCTTTCAACATTATGAAGCCCTTTTTATATATTTTGATTCTGCATCAAAAGCTGAAAATATGTAGTCTCGAAGTCATTTCGAGACATTGGCGGTTTAAGTTTCTTTTCCCAAATTCAAACGGATGTACAGTGGCTTACAGTTCATTTCGGGCAGTGTCTAGCAAAAATTTTAAAGTGATATAAAGTTTAAACAAAGAAACAAACGCAAAATGTTTAAATGCCAATTTGTTTTATGTTATATCACGTTTGAAAAGGAAGTTTCAGTTTTTATTAAAATATTAATTAATTAACTAAAATTAGTCAAAAACTGAAAACATGTCCAAAATACATGTCAAACTTTATTTCGGACAGTCTTAGAAAAGTAACATATTTGGCGTATAAAAACTTAAATAAGGATGTTAATACTTAGAATGATATCCTTTAGCCTTAATAACTTCCCTTAACCTATTATTCATGGAAGATACCAGCTTCCGGGTCGTTTCTGGACTGATTTTGCTCCACTCACCCAGCAGAGCATTTTTGAGATCGGATCTGTGATTCCTGATGTTATTTTCCAGCAGAGCCCACAAATTTTAAATAACATTTAAATCTGGAGACTGGGCCTGTGGAATTATCGTATGGGGGCAGTTCCAGATATGCCAGGACTGTACTAATCCGGACTTATGCTTGGCTTTTGTCCTGGTCGTTGTCGTGGTAGAACCGGAAAGTACGTGGGATTCCTAGCTTCTTGGCACTTTGGAGTACATTTTCTTTTAATGTATTGAAATACACACTCTTGTCCATTGTTGTTTCAAAAAACACAAAATTTCCGTCGCCGGCTTCCGAGATAGATGCCATTACCATGACACTTCCTCCATCGTGCTTGACTGTTGCCTTTAGGATTTTGGGACTCAGCTCAGTATTGGACTGTCGCCACACATAATTTTGTCCGTCTGAGCCAAAAATGTTGAATTTGGGCTCATCTGCAAATATGAATTCGTTCCAGAACTCCAAATCCTTGTCCAAGTGGGTTTTGACGAATGCCATCCTAGGCCCTTTATTTTTGGCGCTTATAAAGGGCTTATTCCGTGGTACTTGGGCATTAAAGTCATGGTTGCGCAGAACCCGGCGCACAGATTCCACACTGCACTTTTGCCCCATTTCGTCCTCCATCTGTGGAGTCAGTTTTGGAGCCGATAGCTTGGCATTTTCCCTTATTTTCCTGATGATCCTCTGCTCCTCCTATTCGGTGAAAATCTTGTTTGGTGCATTTCTGCCCTTGTCCTCTATCCGATTTTCGTCGACGAAGCGCCGAATGATGTTGAATACAGTTGTGGTGCTTAGATTTACCATTTTAGCTATTTGGCGATATGAATATCCAATCTGGAAGTGTTCCAGGATGAGATTCCGTTGCTCAATGGTAGTCCGTTTGTCCATAGTCCGAGATGCAGAATATAACTAAACTGACTACGAAGGATAGGTCTATTTATACCGAAAATTATCAACCTGACGTAAAAATCCGGGTTTTATGGCACCCAGGTGTCCATAATGCCACTGCCCGAAATAATGTGTAACCATAATTTCAGGTATTTTTTTACATAACCCGGCCTAGCCGGCGGGGAAACCCCATTTTATGGGGGTCATATATTCATTATGGTGGCTAATATATGTACCTGCCACCGGTTTTTGGAATTTTGAAAAATATTGGATAATTTGTTAATGGCAGGCAAATAAAATTTTTGCTAGACACTGCCCGAAATGAACTGTAAGACACTGTATCTTCGCCAATAATTGTCAGAAGTCAGAATTTCTTTCAACATTATGAAGCCCTTTTTATATATTTTGACTCTGTATCAAAAGCTGAAAATATGTAGTCTCGAAGTCATTTCGAGAAATTGACGTTTTACGTTTCTGTTTCCAAATTCAACCGGATGTATCTTCACCAATAATTGTCAGAAGTTAGAATTTCTTGCAACATTATGAACATTTTATATATTTTGATTCTGCATCAAAAGCTGAAAATATGTAGTCTCGAAGTCATTTCGAGATATTGACGTTTTAAGTTTATTTTCCCAAATTCAAACGGATGTATCTTCGCCAATAATTGTCAGAAGTCAGAATTTCTTTCAACATTATGAAGCCCTTTTTATATATTTTGACTCTGCATCAAAAGCTGAAAATATGTAGTCGCGAAGTCATTTCGAGAAATTGACGTTTTAAGTTTCTGTTTCCAAATTCAAACGGATGTATCTTCGCCAATAATTGTCAGAAGTTAGAATTTCTTTCAACATTATGAAGCCCTTTTTATATATTTTGACTCTGCATCAAAAGCTGAAAATATGTATTCGCGAAGTCATTTCGAGAAATTGACGTTTTAAGTTTCGGTTTCCAAATTCAAACGGATGTATCTTCGCCAATAATTGTCAGAAGTTAGAATTTCTTTCAACATTATGAAGCCCTTTTTATATATTTTGATTCTGCATCAAAAGCTGCAAATATGTAGTCTCGAAGTCATTTCGAGAAATTGACGTTTTAAGTTTCTGTTTCCAAATTCAAACGGATGTATCTTCGTCAATAATTGTCAGAAGTTAGAATTTCTTTCAACATTATGAGGCCCTTTTTATATATTTTGATTCTGCATCAAAAGCTGAAAATATGTAGTCTCGAAGTCATTTCGAGAAATCGACGTTTTAAGTCTCTGTTTCCAAATTCAAACGGATGTATCTTCGCCAATAATTGTCAGAAGTTAGAATTTCTTTCAACATTATGAAGCCCTTTTTATATATTTTGACCGTGCATCAAAAGCTGAAAATATGTAGTCTCGAAGTCATTTCGAGAAATTGACGTTTTAAGTTTCTGTTTCCAAATTCAAACGGATGTATCTTCGCCAATAATTGTCAGAAGTTAGAATTTCTTTCAACATTATGAAGCCCTTTTTATATATTTTGATTCTGCATCAAAAGCTGAAAATATGTAGTCTCGAAGTCATTTCGAGAAATCGACGTTTTAAGTTTCTGTTTCCAAATTCAAACGGATGTATCTTCATCAATAATTGTCAGAAGTTAGAATTTCTTTCAACATTATGAAGCCCTTTTTATATATTTTGATTCTGCATCAAAAGCTGAAAATATGTAGTCTCGAAGTCATTTCGAGAAATTGACGTTTTAAGTTTCTGTTTCCATTATGAAGCCCTTTTTTATATATTTTGATTCTGCATCAAAAGCTGAAAATATGTAGTCTCGAAGTCATTTCGAGAAATCGACGTTTTAAGTTTCTGTTTCCAAATTCAAACGGATGTATCTTCATAAAAATTTTTAAAAGTTAAAATTTCTTTCAACATTATGAAGCCCTTTTTATATATTTTGATTCTGCATCAAAAGCTAAAAATATGTAGTCGCGAAGTCATTTCGACAAATCGACGTTTTAAGTTTCTGTTTCCAAATTCAAACGGATGTATCTTCGTCAATAATTGTCAGAAGTTAGAATTTCTTTCAACATTATGAAGCCCTTTTTATATATTTTGATTCTGCATCAAAAGCTGAAAATATGTAGTCGCGAAGTCATTTCGAGAAATCGACGTTTTAAGTTTCTGTTTCCAAATTCAAACGGATGTATATTCGTCAATAATTGTCAGAAGTTAGAATTTCTTTCAACATTATGTAGCCCTTTTTATATATTTTGACTCTGCATCAAAAGCTGAAAATATATAGTCGGGAAGTCATTTCGAGAAATACACGTTTTAAGTTTCTGTTTCCAAATTCAAACGGATGTATCTTCGCCAATAATTGTCAGAAGTTAGAATTTCTTTCAACATTATGAAGCCCTTTTTATATATTTCGATTCTGCATCAAAAGCTGAAAATATGTAGTCGCGAAGTCATTTCGAGAAATCGACGTTTTAAGTTTCTGTTTCCAAATTCAAATGGATGTATCTTTGCCAATAATTGTCAGAAGTTAGAATTTCTTTCAACACTATGAAGCCCTTTTTATATATTTTGATTCTGCATCTAAAGCTGAAAATATATAGTCGCGAAGTCATTTCGAGAAATACACGTTTTAAGTTTCTGTTTCCAAATTCAAACGGATGTATCTTCGCCAATAATTGTCAGAAGTTAGAATTTCTTTCAACATTATGAAGCCCTTTTTATATATTTTGACTCTGCATCAAAAGCTGCAAATATGTTGTCGCGAAGTCATTTCGAGAAATTGACGTTTTAAGTTTCTGTTTCCAAATTCAAACGGATGTATCTTCGTCAATAATTGTCAGAAGTTCGAATTTCTTTCAACATTATGAAGCCCTTTTTATATATTTTGATTCTGCATCAAAAGCTGAAAATATGTAGTCGCGAAGTCATTTCGAGAAATTGACGTTTTAAGTTTCTATTTCCAAATTCAAACGGATGTATCTTCGTCAATAATTGTCAGAAGTTAGAATTTCTTTCATCATTATGAAGCCCTTTTTATATATTTTGACTCTGCATCAAAAGCTGAAAATATATAGTCGCGAAGTCATTTCGAGAAATACACGTTTTAAGTTTCTGTTTCCAAATTCAAACGGATGTATCTTCGTCAATAATTGTCAGAAGTTAGAATTTCTTTCAACATTATGAAGCCCTTTTTATATATTTTGATTCTGCATCAAAAGCTGAAAATATGTAGTCGCGAAGTCATTTCGAGAAATCGACGTTTTAAGTTTCTGTTTCCAAATTCAAACGGATGTATCTTCGTCAATAATTGTCAGAAGTTAGAATTTCTTTCAACATTATGAAGGCCTTTTTATATATTTTGACTCTGCATCAAAAGCTGAAAATATATAGTCGGGAAGTCATTTCGAGAAATACACGTTTTAAGTTTCTGTTTCCAAATTCAAACGGATGTATCTTCGCCAATAATTGTCAGAAGTTAGAATTTCTTTCAACATTATGAAGCCCTTTTTATATATTTTGATTCTGCATCAAAGGCTGAAAATATATAGTCGCGAAGTCATTTCGAGAAATACACGTTTTAAGTTTCTGTTTCCAAATTCAAACGGATGTATCTTCGTCAATAATTGTCAGAAGTTAGAATTTCTTTCAACATTATGAAGCCCTTTTTATATATTTTGACTCTGCATCAAAAGCTGAAAATATATAGTCGCGAAGTCATTTCGAGAAATACACGTTTTAAGTTTCTGTTTCCAAATTCAAACGGATGTATCTTCGTCAATAATTGTCAGAAGTTAGAATTTCTTTCAACATTATGAAGCCCTTTTTATATATTTTGATTCTGCATCAAAAGCTGAAAATATGTAGTCTCGAAGTCATTTCGAGAAATCGACGTTTTAAGTTTCTGTTTCCAAATTCAAACGGATGTATCTTCATCAATAATTGTCAGAAGTTAGAATTTCTTTCAACATTATGAAGCCCTTTTTATATATTTTGATTCTGCATCAAAAGCTGAAAATATGTAGTCTCGAAGTCATTTCGAGAAATCGACGTTTTAAGTTTCTGTTTCCATAATGAAGCCCTTTTTATATATTTTGATTCTGCATCAAAAGCTGAAAATATGTAGTCTCGAAGTCATTTCGAGAAATTGACGTTTTAAGTTTCTGTTTCCAAATTCAAACGGATGTATCTTCATCAATAATTGTCAGAAGTTAGAATTTCTTTCAACATTATGAAGCCCTTTTTATATATTTTGATTCTGCATCAAAAGCTGAAAATATGTAGTCTCGAAGTCATTTCGACAAATCGACGTTTTAAGTTTCTGTTTCCAAATTCAAACGGATGTATCTTCGTCAATAATTGTCAGAAGTTAGAATTTCTTTCAACATTATGAAGCCCTTTTTATATATTTTGATTCTGCATCAAAAGCTGAAAATATGTAGTCTCGAAGTCATTTCGAGAAATCGACGTTTTAAGTTTCTGTTTCCAAATTCAAACGGATGTATCTTCGTCAATAATTGTCAGAAGTTAGAATTTCTTTCAACAGTATGAAGCCCTTTTTATATATTTTGATTCTGCATCAAAAGCTGAAAATATATAGTCGGGAAGTCATTTCGAGAAATACACGTTTTAAGTTTCTGTTTCCAAATTCAAACGGATGTATCTTCGTCAATAATTGTCAGAAGTTAGAATTTCTTTCAACATTATGAATGCCCTTTTTATATATTTCGATTCTGCATCAAAAGCTGAAAATATGTAGTCGCGAAGTCATTCCGAGAAATCGACGTTTTAAGTTTCTGTTTCCAAATTCAAATGGATATATCTTTGCCAATAATTGTCAGAAGTTAGAATTTCTTTCAACACTATGAAGCCCTTTTTATATATTTTGATTCTGCATCAAAAGCTGAAAATATATAGTCGCGAAGTCATTTCGAGAAATACACGTTTTAAGTTTCTGTTTCCAAATTCAAACGGATGTATCTTCGCCAATAATTGTCAGAAGTTAGAATTTCTTTCAACATTATGAAGCCCTTTTTATATATTTTGATTCTGCATCAAAAGCTGAAAATATGTAGTCGCGAAGTCATTTCGAGAAATTGACGTTTTAAGTTTCTGTTTCCAAATTCAAACGGATGTATCTTCGTCAATAATTGTCAGAAGTTAGAATTTCTTTCAACATTATGAAGCCCTTTTTATATATTTTGACTCTGCATCAAAAGCTGAAAATATATAGTCGCGAAGTCATTTCGAGAAATACACGTTTTAAGTTTCTGTTTCCAAATTCAAACGGATGTATCTTCGCCAATAATTGTCAGAAGTTAGAATTTCTTTCAACACTATGAAGCCCTTTTTATATATTTTGATTCTGCATCAAAGGCTGAAAATATATAGTCGCGAAGTCATTTCGAGAAATACACGTTTTAAGTTTCTGTTTCCAAATTCAAACGGATGTATCTTCGCCAATAATTGTCAGAAGTTAGAATTTCTTTCAACATTATGAAGCCCTTTTTATATATTTTGACTCTGCATCAAAAGCTGAAAATATATAGTCGCGAAGTCATTTCGAGAAATACACGTTTTAAGTTTCTGTTTCCAAATTCAAACGGATGTATCTTCGTCAATAATTGTCAGAAGTTAGAATTTCTTTCAACATTATGAAGCCCTTTTTATATATTTTGATTCTGCATCAAAAGCTGAAAATATGTAGTCTCGAAGCCATTTCGAGAAATCGACGTTTTAAGTTTCTGTTTCCAAATTCAAACGGATGTATCTTCATCAATAATTGTCAGAAGTTAGAATTTCTTTCAACATTATGAAGCCCTTTTTATATATTTTGATTCTGCATCAAAAGCTGAAAATATGTAGTCTCGAAGTCATTTCGAGAAATTGACGTTTTAAGTTTCTGTTTCCATATTAAAGTTTTTTTTTAATTATTTAAAGTTAGAATTTCTTTCAAACTATGAAGCCCTTTTTATATATTTTGATTCTGCATCAAAAGCTGAAAATATGTAGTCTCGAAGTTATTTCGAGAAATCGACGTTTTAAGTTTCTGTTTCCAAATTCAAACGGATGTATCTTCATCAATAATTGTCAGAAGTTAGAATTTCTTTCAACATTATGAAGCCCTTTTTATATATTTTGACTATGCATCAAAAGCTGAAAATATGTTGTCTCGAAGTCATTTCGAGAAATTGACGTTTTAAGTCTCTGTTCCCAAATTCAAACGGATGTATCTTCGTCAATAATTGTCAGAAGTTAGAAATTTCTTTCAACATTATGAAGCCCTTTTTATATATTTCGATTCTGCATCAAAAGCTGAAAATATGTAGTCGCGAAGTCATTTCGAGAAATCGACGTTTTAAGTTTCTGTTTCCAAATTCAAATGGATATATCTTTGCCAATAATTGTCAGAAGTTAGAATTTCTTTCAACACTATGAAGCCCTTTTTATATATTTTGATTCTGCATCAAAAGCTGAAAATATATAGTCGCGAAGTCATTTCGAGAAATACACGTTTTAAGTTTCTGTTTCCAAATTCAAACGGATGTATCTTCGCCAATAATTGTCAGAAGTTAGAATTTCTTTCAACATTATGAAGCCCTTTTTATATATTTTGACTCTGCATCAAAAGCTGCAAATATGTTGTCGCGAAGTCATTTCGAGAAATTGACGTTTTAAGTTTCTGTTTCCAAATTCAAACGGATGTATCTTCGTCAATAATTGTCAGAAGTTAGAATTTCTTTCAACATTATGAAGCCCTTTTTATATATTTTGATTCTGCATCAAAAGCTGAAAATATGTAGTCGCGAAGTCATTTCGAGAAATTGACGTTTTAAGTTTCTATTTCCAAATTCAAACGGATGTATCTTCGTCAATAATTGTCAGAAGTTAGAATTTCTTTCATCATTATGAAGCCCTTTTTATATATTTTGACTCTGCATCAAAAGCTGAAAATATATAGTCGCGAAGTCATTTCGAGAAATACACGTTTTAAGTTTCTGTTTCCAAATTCAAACGGATGTATCTTCGCCAATAATTGTCAGAAGTTAGAATTTCTTTCAACATTATGAAGCCCTTTTTATATATTTTGATTCTGCATCAAAAGCTGAAAATATGTAGTCGCGAAGTCATTTCGAGAAATCGACGTTTTAAGTTTCTGTTTCCAAATTCAAACGGATGTATCTTCGTCAATAATTGTCAGAAGTTAGAATTTCTTTCAACATAATGAAGCCCTTTTTATATATTTTGACTCTGCATCAAAAGCTGAAAATATATAGTCGGGAAGTCATTTCGAGAAATACACGTTTTAAGTTTCTGTTTCCAAATTCAAACGGATGTATCTTCGCCAATAATTGTCAGAAGTTAGAATTTCTTTCAACACTATGAAGCCCTTTTTATATATTTTGATTCTGCATCAAAGGCTGAAAATATATAGTCGCGAAGTCATTTCGAGAAATTGACGTTTTAAGTTTCTGTTTCCAAATTCAAACGGATGTATTTTCGTCAATAATTGTCAGAAGTTAGAATTTCTTTCATCATTATGAAGCCCTTTTTATATATTTTGACTCTGCATCAAAAGCTGAAAATATATAGTCGCGAAGTCACTTCGAGAAATACACGTTTTAAGTTTCTGTTTCCAAATTCAAACGGATGTATCTTCGTCAATAATTGTCAGAAGTTAGAATTTCTTTCAACATTATGAAGCCCTTTTTATATATTTTGATTCTGCATCAAAAGCTGAAAATATGTAGTCGCGAAGTCATTCGAGAAATCGACGTTTTAAGTTTCTGTTTCCAAATTCAAACGGATGTATCTTCGTCAATAATTGTCAGAAGTTAGAATTTCTTTCAACACTATGAAGCCCTTTTTATATATTTTGATTCTGCATCAAAGGCTGAAAATATATAGTCGCGAAGTCATTTCGAGAAATTGACGTTTTAAGTTTCTGTTTCCAAATTCAAACGGATGTATCTTCGTCAATAATTGTCAGAAGTTAGAATTTCTTTCATCATTATGAAGCCCTTTTTATATATTTTGACTCTGCATCAAAAGCTGAAAATATATAGTCGCGAAGTCACTTCGAGAAATACACGTTTTAAGTTTCTGTTTCCAAATTCAAACGGATGTATCTTCGTCAATAATTGTCAGAAGTTAGAATTTCTTTCAACATTATGAAGCCCTTTTTATATATTTTGATTCTGCATCAAAAGCTGAAAATATGTAGTCGCGAAGTCATTTCGAGAAATCGACGTATTAAGTTTCTGTTTCCAAATTCAAACGGATGTATCTTCGTCAATAATTGTCAGAAGTTAGAATTTCTTTCAACATTATGAAGCCCTTTTTATATATTTTGACTCTGCATCAAAAGCTGAAAATATATAGTCGGGAAGTCATTTCGAGAAATCCACGTTTTAAGTTTCTGTTTCCAAATTCAAACGGATGTATCTTCGCCAATAATTGTCAGAAGTTAGAATTTCTTTCAACATTATGAAGCCCTTTTTATATATTTTGATTCTGCATCAAAAGCTGAAAATATGTAGTCGCGAAGTCATTTCGAGAAATCGACGTTTTAAGTTTCTGTTTCCAAATTCAAACGGATGTATCTTCGTCAATAATTGTCAGAAGTTAGAATTTCTTTCAACATTATGAAGCCCTTTTTATATATTTTGACTCTGCATCAAAAGCTGAAAATATGTAGTCGCGAAGTCATTTCGAGAAATTGACGTTTTAAGTTTCTGTTTCCAAATTCAAACGGATGTATCTTCGCCAATAATTGTCAGAAGTTAGAATTTCTTTCAACATTATGAAGCCCTTTTTATATATTTTGACTCTGCATCAAAAGCTGAAAATATATAGTCGCGAAGTCATTTCGAGAAATACACGTTTTAAGTTTCTGTTTCCAAATTCAAACGGATGTATCTTCGCCAATAATTGTCAGAAGTTAGAATTTCTTTCAACATTATGAAGCCCTTTTCATATATTTTGATTCTGCATCAAAAGCTGAAAATATGTAGTCTCGAAGTCATTTCGAGAAATCAACGTTTTAAGTTTCTGTTTCCAAATTCAAACGGATGTATCTTCGTCAATAATTGTCAGAAGTTAGAATTTCTTTCAACATTATGAAGCCCTTTTTATATATTTTGATTCTGCATCAAAATCTGAAAATATGTAGTCTCGAAGTCATTTCGAGAAATTGACGTTTTAAGTTTCTGTTTCCAAATTCAAATGGATGTATCTTTGCCAATAATTGTCAGAAGTTAGAATTTCTTTCAACATTATGAAGCTCTTTTTATATATTTTGACTGTGCATCAAAAGCTGAAAATATGTAGTCTCGAAATCATTTCGAGAAATCGACGTTTTAAGTTTCTGTTTCCAAATTCAAACGGATGTATCTTCGACAATAATTGTCAGAAGTTAGAATTTCTTGCAACATTATGAAGCCCTTTTTATATATTTTGACTCTGCATCAAAAGCTGAAAATATAAAGTCGCGAAGTCATTTCGAGAAATACACGTTTTAAGTTTCTGTTTCCAAATTCAAACGGATGTATCTTCGTCAATAATTGTCAGAAGTTAGAATTTCTTTCAACATTATGAAGCCCTTTTTATATATTTTGACTCTGCATCAAAAGCTGCAAATATGTAGTCGCGAAGTCATTTCGAGAAATTGACGTTTTAAGTTTCTGTTTCCAAATTCAAACGGATGTATCTTCGCCAATAATTGTCAGAAGTTAGAATTTCTTTCAACATTATGAAGCCCTTTTTATATATTTTGACTCTGCATCAAAAGCTGAAAATATAAAGTCGCGAAGTCATTTCGAGAAATACACGTTTTAAGTTTCTGTTTCCAAATTCAAACGGATGTATCTTCGTCAATAATTGTCAGAAGTTACAATTTCTTTCAACACTATGAAGCCCTTTTTATATATTTTGATTCTGCATCAAAAGCTGAAAATATGTAGTCTCGAAGTCATTTCGAGAAATTGACGTTTTAAGTTTCTGTTTCCAAATTCAGACGGATGTATCTTCGTCAATAATTGTCAGAAGTTAGAATTTCTTTCAACATTATGAAGCCCTTTTTATATATTTTGATTCTGCATCAAAATCTGAAAATATGTAGTCTCGAAGTCATTTCGAGAAATTGACGTTTTAAGTTTCTGTTTCCAAATTCAAACGGATGTATCTTTGCCAATAATTGTCAGAAGTTAGAATTTCTTTCAACATTATGAAGCCCTTTTTATATATTTTGACTCTGCATCAAAAGCTGAAAATATGTAGTCTCGAAGTCATTTCGAGAAATTGACGTTTTAAGTTTCTGTTTCCAAATTCAAACGGATGTATCTTCGCCAATAATTGTCAGAAGTTAGAATTTCTTGCAACATTATGAAGCCCTTTTTATATATTTTGATTCTGCATCAAAAGCTGAAAATATGTAGTCTCGAAGCCATTTCGAGATATTGGCGTTTTAAGTTTCTGTTTCCAAATTCAAACGGATGTATTTTCGTCAATAATTGTCAGAAGTCAGAATTTCTTTCAACATTATGAAGCCCTTTTTATATATTTTGACTCTGCTTCAAAAGCTGAAAATATGTAGTCTCGAAGTCATTTCGAGAAATACACGTTTTAAGTTTCTGTTTCCAAATTCAAACGGATGTATCTTCGCCAATAATTGTCAGAAGTTAGAATTTCTTTCAACATTATGAAGCCCTTTTTATATATTTTGACTCTGCATCAAAAGCTGCAAATATGTAGTCGCGAAGTCATTTCGAGAAATTGACGTTTTAAGTTTCTGTTTCCAAATTCAAACGGATGTATCTTCGTCAATAATTGTCAGAAGTTAGAATTTCTTTCAACATTATGAAGCCCTTTTTATATATTTTGATTCTGCATCAAAAGCTGAAAATATGTAGTCGCGAAGTCATTTCGCGAAATTGACGTTTTAAGTTTCTGTTTCCAAGTTCAAACGGATGTATCTTCGTCAATAATTGTCAGAAGTTAGAATTTCTTTCAACATTATGAAGCCCTTTTTATATATTTTGACTCTGCATCAAAAGCTGAAAATATATAGTCGCGAAGTCATTTCGAGAAATCGACGTTTTAAGTTTCTGTTTCCAAATTCAAATGGATGTATCTTCGTCAATAATTGTCAGAAGTTAGAATTTCTTTCAACATTATGAAGCCCTTTTTATATATTTTGATTCTGCATCAAAAGCTGAAAATATGTAGTCGCGAAGTCATTTCGAGAAATCGACGTTTTAAGTTTCTGTTTCCAAATTCAAACGGATGTATCTTCGTCAATAATTGTCAGAAGTTAGAATTTCTTTCAACATTATGAAGCCCTTTTTATATATTTTGACTCTGCATCAAAAGCTGAAAATATATAGTCGGGAAGTCATTTCGAGAAATACACGTTTTAAGTTTCTGTTTCCAAATTCAAACGGATGTATCTTCGCCAATAATTGTCAGAAGTTAGAATTTCTTTCAACATTATGAAGCCCTTTTTATATATTTTGATTCTGCATCAAAAGCTGAAAATATGTAGTCGCGAAGTCATTTCGAGAAATCGACGTTTTAAGTTTCTGTTTCCAAATTCAAACGGATGTATCTTCGTCAATAATTGTCAGAAGTTAGAATTTCTTTCAACATTATGAAGCCCTTTTTATATATTTTGACTCTGCATCAAAAGCTGAAAATATATAGTCGGGAAGTCATTTCGAGAAATACACGTTTTAAGTTTCTGTTTCCAAATTCAAACGGATGTATCTTCGTCAATAATTGTCAGAAGTTAGAATTTCTTTCAACATTATGAAGCCCTTTTTATATATTTTGACTCTGCATCAAAAGCTGAAAATATGTAGTCGCGAAGTCATTTCGAGAAATACACGTTTTAAGTTTCTGTTTCCAAATTCAAACCGATGTATCTTCGCCAATAATTGTCAGAAGTTAGAATTTCTTTCAACATTATGAAGCCCTTTTTATATATTTTGATTCTGCATCAAAAGCTGAAAATATGTAGTCGCGAAGTCATTTCGAGAAATCGACGTTTTAAGTTTCTGTTTCCAAATTCAAACGGATGTATCTTCGCCAATAATTGTCAGAAGTTAGAATTTCTTTCAACACTATGAAGCTCTTTTTATATATTTTGATTCTGCATCAAAAGCTGAAAATATGTAGTCTCGAAGTCATTTCGAGAAATCGACGTTTTAAGTTTCTGTTTCCAAATTCAAACGGATGTATCTTAATCAATAATTGTCAGAAGTTAGAATTTCTTTCAACATTATGAAGCCCTTTTTATATATTTTGATTCTGCATCAAAAGCTGAAAATATGTAGTCGCGAAGTCATTTCGAGAAATACACGTTTTAAGTTTCTGTTTCCAAATTCAAACGGATGTATCTTCGCCAATAATTGTCAGAAGTTAGAATTTTTTTCAACATTATGAAGCCCTTTTTATATATTTTGACTCTGCATCAAAAGCTGCAAATATGTAGTCGCGAAGTCATTTCGAGAAATTGACGTTTTAAGTTTCTGTTTCCAAATTCAAACGGATGTATCTTCGTCAATAATTGTCAGAAGTCAGAATTTCTTTCAACATTATGAAGCCCTTTTTATATGTTTTGATTCTGCATCAAAAGCTGAAAATATGTAGTCTCGAAGTCATTTCGAGAAATTGACGTTTTAGTTTATTTTCCCAAATTCAAACGGATGTATCTTCGTCAATAATTGTCAGAAGTTAGAATTTCTTTCAACATTATGAAGCCCTTTTTATATATTTTGACTCTGCATCAAAAGCTGAAAATATATAGTCGCGAAGTCATTTCGAGAAATCGACGTTTTAAGTTTCTGTTTCCAAATTCAAACCGATGTATCTTCGTCAATACAATTGTCTGAAGTTAGAATTTCTTTCAACATTATGAAGCCCTTTTTATATATTTTGATTCTGCATCAAAAGCTGAAAATATGTAGTCTCGAAGTCATTTCGAGAAATCGACGTTTTAAGTTTCTGTTTCCAAATTCAAACGGATGTATCTTCGTCAATCATTGTCAGAAGTTAGAATTTCTTTCAACATTATGAAGCCCTTTTTATATATTTTGATTCTGCATCAAAAGCTGAAAATATGTAGTCTGGATGTCATTTCGAGAAATACACGTTTTAAGTTTCTGTTTCCAAATTCAAACGGATGTATCTTCGCCAATAATTGTCAGAAGTTAGAATTTTTTTCAACATTATGAAGCCCTTTTTATATATTTTGACTCTGCATCAAAAGCTGCAAATATGTAGTCGCGAAGTCATTTCGAGAAATTGACGTTTTAAGTTTCTGTTTCCAAATTCAAACGGATGTATCTTCGCCAATAATTGTCAGAAGTTAGATATTCTTTCAACATTATGAAGCCCTTTTTATATATTTTGACTCTGCATCAAAAGCTGAAAATATATAGTCGCGAAGTCATTTCGAGAAATACACGTTTTAAGTTTCTGTTTCCAAATTCAAACGGATGTATCTTCGTCAATAATTGTCAGAAGTTAGAATTTCTTTCAACATTATGTAGCCCTTTTCATATATTTTGATTCTGCATCAAAAGCTGAAAATATGTAGTCTCGAAGTCATTTCGAGAAATCGACGTTTTAAGTTTCTGTTTCCAAATTCAAACGGATGTATCTTCGTCAATAATTGTCAGAAGTTAGAATTTCTTTCAACATTATGAAGCCTTTTTCATATATTTTGATTCTGCATCAAAAGCTGAAAATATGTAGTCTCGAAGTCATTTCGAGAAATCGACGTTTTAAGTTTCTGTTTCCAAATTCAAACGGATGTATCTTCGTCAATAATTGTCAGAAGTTAGAATTTCTTTCAACATTATGTAGCCCTTTTTATATATTTTGATTCTGCATCAAAAGCTGAAAATATGTAGTCTCGAAGTCATTTCGAGATATTGGCGTTTTAAGTTTATTTTCCCAAATTCAAACGGATGTATCTTCGCCAATAATTGTCAGAAGTCAGAATTTCTTTCAACATTATGAAGCCCTTCTTATATATTTTGACTCTGCATCAAAAGCTGAAAATATGTAGTCGCGAAGTCATTTCGAGAAATACACGTTTTAAGTTTCTGTTTCCAAATTCAAACGGATGTATCTTCGCCAATAATTGTCAGAAGTTAGAATTTCTTTCAACATTATGAAGCCCTTTTTATATATTTTGACTCTGCATCAAAAGCTGAAAGTATATAGTCTCGAAGTCATTTCGAGAAATTGACGTTTTAAGTTTCTGTTTCCAAATTCAAACGGATGTATCTTCGTCAATAATTGTCAGAAGTTAGAATTTCTTTCAACATTATGAAGCCCTTTTTATATATTTTGATTCTGCATCAAAAGCTGAAAATATGTAGTCTCGAAGTCATTTCGAGAAATCGACGTTTTAAGTTTCTGTTTCCAAATTCAAACGGATGTATCTTCGCCAATAATTGTCAGAAGTTAGAATTTCTTTCAACATTATGAAGCCCTTTTTATATATTTTGACTATGCATCAAAAGCTGAAAATATGTAGTCTCGAAGTCATTTCGAGAAATTGACGTTTTAAGTTTCTGTTTCCATATTCAAATGGATGTATCTTTGCCAATAATTGTCAGAAGTTAGAATTTCTTTCAACACTATGAAGCCCTTTTTATATATTTTGATTCAGCATCAAAAGCTGAAAATATGTAGTCTCGAAGTCATTTCGCGAAATTGACGTTTTAAGTTTCTGTTGCCAAATTCAAACGGATGTATCTTCGCCAATAATTGTCAGAAGTTAGAATTTCTTTCAACATTATGAAGCCCTTTTTATATATTTTGATTCTGCATCAAAAGCTGAAAATATGTAGTCTCGAAGTCATTTCGAGAAATTGACGTTTTAAGTTTCTGTTTCCAAATTCAAACCGATGTATCTTCGACAATAATTGTCAGAAGTTAGAATTTCTTGCAACATTATGAACCCCTTTTTATATATTTTGATTCTGCATCAAAAGCTGAAAATATGTAGTCTCGAAGTCATTTCGAGATATTGGCGTTTTAAGTTTATTTTCCCTAATTCAAACGGATGTAACTCCGCCAATAATTGTCAGAAGTCAGAATTTCTTTCAACATTATGAAGCCCTTTTTATATATTTTGACTCTGCATCAAAAGCTGAAAATATGTAGTCGCGAAGTCATTTCGAGAAATTGACGTTTTAAGTTTCTGTTTCCAAATTCAAACGGATGTATCTTCGCCAATAATTGTCAGAAGTTAGAATTTCTTTCAACATTATGAAGCCCTTTTTATATATTTTGACTCTGCATCAAAAGCTGAAAATATATAGTCGCGAAGTCATTTCGAGAAATTGACGTTTTAAGTTTCTGTTTCCAAATTCAAACGGATGTATCTTCGTCAATAATTGTCAGAAGTTAGAATTTCTTTCAACATTATGAAGCCCTTTTTATATATTTTGATTCTGCATCAAAAGCTGCAAATATGTAGTCGCGAAGTCATTTCGAGAAATTGACGTTTTAAGTTTCTGTTTCCAAATTCAAACGGATGTATCTTCGTCAATAATTGTCAGAAGTTAGAATTTCTTTCAACATTATGAAGCCCTTTTTATATATTTTGATTCTGCATCAAAAGCTGAAAATATATAGTCGCGAAGTCATTTCGAGAAATACACGTTTTAAGTTTCTGTTTCCAAATTCAAACGGATGTATCTTCGCCAATAATTGTCAGAAGTTAGAATTTCTTTCAACATTATGGAGCCCTTTTTATATATTTTGATTCTGCATCAAAAGCTGAAAATATGTAGTCGCGAAGTCATTTCGAGAAATTGACGTTTTAAGTTTCTGTTTCCAAATTCAAACGGATGTATCTTCGTCAATAATTGTCAGAAGTTACAATTTCTTTCAACATTTTGAAGCCCTTTTTATATATTTTGATTCTGCATCAAAAGCTGAAAATATGTAGTCGCGAAGTCATTTCGAGAAATTGACGTTTTAAGTTACTGTTTCCAAATTCAAACGGATGTAACTTCGTCAATAATTGTCAGAAGTTAGAATTTCTTTCAACATTATGAAGCCCTTTTTATATATTTTGATTCTGCATCAAAAGCTGAAAATATGTAGTCTCGAAGTCATTTCGAGAAATCGACGTTTTAAGTTTCTGTTTCCAAATTCAAACGGATGTATCTTCGTCAATAATTGTCAGAAGTTAGAATTTCTTGCAACATTATGAACCCCTTTTTATATATTTTGATTCTGCATCAAAAGCTGAAAATATGTAGTCTCGAAGTCATTTCGAGAAATTGACGTTTTAAGTTTCTGTTTCCAAATTCAAACCGATGTATCTTCGTCAATAATTGTCAGAAGTTAGAATTTCTTTCAACATTATGAAGCCCTTTTTATATATTTTGATTCTGCATCAAAAGCTGAAAATATATAGTCGGGAAGTCATTTCGAGAAATCGACGTTTTAAGTTTCTGTTTCCAAATTCAAACGGATGTATCTTCGTCAATAATTGTCAGAAGTTAGAATTTCTTTCAACATTATGAAGCCCTTTTTATATATTTTGATTCTGCATCAAAAGCTGAAAATATGTAGTCTCGAAGTCATTTCGAGAAATCGACGTTTTAAGTTTCTGTTTCCAAATTCAAACGGATGTATCTTTGCCAATAATTGTCAGAAGTTAGAATTTCTTTCAACACTATGAAGCCCTTTTTATATATTTTGATTCTGCATCAAAAGCTGAAAATATGTAGTCTCGAAGTCATTTCGAGAAATCGACGTTTTAAGTTTCTGTTTCCAAATTCAAATGGATGTATCTTCGTCAATAATTGTCAGAAGTTAGAATTTCTTTCAACATTATGAAGCCCTTTTTATATATTTTGATTCTGCATCAAAAGCTGAAAATATGTAGTCGCGAAGTCATTTCGAGAAATTGACGTTTTAAGTTTCTGTTTCCAAATTCAAACCGATGTATCTTCGTCAATAATTGTCAGAAGTTAGAATTTCTTTCAACATTATGAAGCCCTTTTTATATATTTTGATTCTGCATCAAAAGCTGAAAATATGTAGTCTCGAAGTCATTTCGCGAAATTGACGTTTTAAGTTTCTGTTTCCAAATTCAAACGGATGTATCTTCGTCAATAATTGTCAGAAGTTAGAATTTCTTTCAACATTATGAAGCCCTTTTTATATATTTTGATTCTGCATCAAAAGCTGAAAATATGTAGTCTCGAAGTCATTTCGAGAAATACACGTTTTAAGTTTCTGTTTCCAAATTCAAACGGATGTATCTTCGCCAATAATTGTCAGAAGTTAGAATTTCTTTCAACATTATGAAGCCCTTTTTATATATTTTGACTCTGCATCAAAAGCTGCAAATATGTAGTCGCGAAGTCATTTCGAGAAATTGACGTTTTAAGTTTCTGTTTCCAAATTCAAACGGATGTATCTTCGTCAATAATTGTCAGAAGTTAGAATTTCTTTCAACATTATGAAGCCCTTTTTATATATTTTGATTCTGCATCAAAAGCTGAAAATATGTAGTCGCGAAGTCATTTCGAGAAATTGACGTTTTAAGTTTCTGTTTCCAAATTCAAATGGATGTATCTTCGTCAATAATTGTCAGAAGTTAGAATTTCTTTCAACATTATGAAGCCCTTTTTATATATTTTGACTCTGCATCAAAAGCAGAAAATATATAGTCTCGAAGTCATTTCGAGAAATACACGTTCTAAGTTTCTGTTTCCAAATTCAAACGGATGTATCTTCGTCAATAATTGTCAGAAGTTACAATTTCTTTCAACATTATGAAGCCCTTTTTATATATTTTGATTCTGCATCAAAAGCTGAAAATATGTAGTCGCGAAGTCATTTCGAGAAATTGACGTTTTAAGTTTCTGTTTCCAAATTCAAACGGATGTATCTTCGCCAATAATTGTCAGAAGTTAGAATTTCTTGCAACATTATGAACCCCTTTTTATATATTTTGATTCTGCATCAAAAGCTGAAAATATGTAGTCTCGAAGTCATTTCGAGAAATTGACGTTTTAAGTTTCTGTTTCCAAATTCAAACGGATGTATCTTCGTCAATAATTGTCAGAAGTTAGAATTTCTTTCAACATTATGAAGCCCTTTTTATATATTTTGATTCTGCATCAAAAGCTGAAAATATGTAGTCGCGAAGTCATTTCGAGAAATTGACGTTTTAAGTTTCTGTTTCCAAATTCAAACCGATGTATCTTCGTCAATAATTGTCAGAAGTTAGAATTTCTTTCAACATTATGAAGCCCTTTTTATATATTTTGATTCTGCATCAAAAGCTGAAAATATGTAGTCTCGAAGTCATTTCGCGAAATTGACGTTTTAAATTTCTGTTTCCAAATTCAAACGGATGTATCTTCGTCAATAATTGTCAGAAGTTAGAATTTCTTTCAACATTATGAAGCCCTTTTTATATATTTTGACTCTGCATCAAAAGCTGAAAATATATAGTCGCGAAGTCATTTCGAGAAATACACGTTTTAAGTTTCTGTTTCCAAATTCAAACGGATGTATCTTCGTCAATAATTGTCAGAAGTTAGAATTTCTTTCAACATTATGAAGCCCTTTTTATATATTTTGACTCTGCATCAAAAGCTGAAAATATATAGTCGCGAAGTCATTTCGAGAAATCGACGTTTTAAGTTTCTGTTTCCAAATTCAAACGGATGTATCTTCGTCAATAATTGTCAGAAGTTAGAATTTCTTTCAACATTATGAAGCCCTTTTTATATATTTTGATTCTGCATCAAAAGCTGAAAATATGTAGTCTCGAAGTCATTTCGAGAAATTGACGTTTTAAGTTTCTGTTTCCAAATTCAAACGGATGTATCTTTGCCAATAATTGTCAGAAGTTAGAATTTCTTTCAACACTATGAAGCCCTTTTTATATATTTTGATTCTGCATCAAAAGCTGAAAATATGTAGTCTCGAAGTCATTTCGAGAAATCGACGTTTTAAGTTTCTGTTTCCAAATTCAAATGGATGTATCTTCGTCAATAATTGTCAGAAGTTAGAATTTCTTTCAACATTATGAAGCCCTTTTTATATATTTTGATTCAGCATCAAAAGCTGAAAATATGTAGTCGCGAAGTCATTTCGAGAAATTGACGTTTTAAGTTTCTGTTTCCAAATTCAAACCGATGTATCTTCGTCAATAATTGTCAGAAGTTAGAATTTCTTTCAACATTATGAAGCCCTTTTTATATATTTTGATTCTGCATCAAAAGCTGAAAATATGTAGTCTCGAAGTCATTTCGCGAAATTGACGTTTTAAGTTTCTGTTTCCAAATTCAAACGGATGTATCTTCGTCAATAATTGTCAGAAGTTAGAATTTCTTTCAACATTATGAAGCCCTTTTTATATATTTTGATTCTGCATCAAAAGCTGAAAATATGTAGTCGCGAAGTCATTTCGAGAAATTGACGTTTTAAGTTTCTGTTTCCAAATTCAAATGGATGTATCTTCGTCAATAATTGTCAGAAGTTAGAATTTCTTTCAACATTATGAAGCCCTTTTTATATATTTTGACTCTGCATCAAAAGCAGAAAATATATATAGTCTCGAAGTCATTTCGAGAAATACACGTTCTAAGTTTCTGTTTCCAAATTCAAACGGATGTATCTTCGTCAATAATTGTCAGAAGTTACAATTTCTTTCAACATTATGAAGCCCTTTTTATATATTTTGATTCTGCATCAAAAGCTGAAAATATGTAGTCGCGAAGTCATTTCGAGAAATTGACGTTTTAAGTTACTGTTTCCAAATTCAAACGGATGTATCTTCGTCAATAATTGTCAGAAGTTAGAATTTCTTTCAACATTATGAAGCCCTTTTTATATATTTTGATTCTGCATCAAAAGCTGAAAATATGTAGTCTCGAAGTCATTTCGAGAAATCGACGTTTTAAGTTTCTGTTTCCAAATTCAAACGGATGTATCTTCGTCAATAATTGTCAGAAGTTAGAATTTCTTTCAACATTATGAAGCCCTTTTTATATATTTTGACTCTGCATCAAAAGCTGAAAATATATAGTCGCGAAGTCATTTCGAGAAATCGACGTTTTAAGTTTCTGTTTCCAAATTCAAACGGATGTATCTTCGTCAATAATTGTCAGAAGTTAGAATTTCTTTGAACATTATGTAGCCCTTTTTATATATTTTGATTCTGCATCAAAAGCTGAAAATATGTAGTCGCGAAGTCATTTCGAGAAATCGACGTTTTAAGTTTATGTTTCCAAATTCAAACGGATGTATCTTCGTCAATAATTGTCAGAAGTTAGAATTTCTTTCAACATTATGAAGCCCTTTTTATATATTTTGATTCTGCATCAAAAGCTGAAAATATGTAGTCTCGAAGTCATTTCGAGAAATTGACGTTTTAAGTTTCTGTTTCCAAATTCAAACGGATGTATCTTCGTCAATAATTGTCAGAAGTTAGAATTTCTTTCAACATTATGAAGCCCTTTTTATATATTTTGATTCTGCATCAAAAGCTGAAAACATGTAGTCGCGAAGTCATTTCGAGAAATCGACGTTTTAAGTTTCTGTTTCCAAATTCAAACGGATGTATCTTCGTCAATAATTGTCAGAAGTTAGAATTTCTTTCAACATTATGAAGCCCTTTTTATATATTTTGACTCTGCATCAAAAGCTGAAAATATATAGTCGCGAAGTCATTTCGAGAAATACACGTTTTAAGTTTCTGTTCCAAATCAAACGGATGTATCTTCGTCAATAATTGTCAGAAGTTAGAATTTTCTTTCAACATTATGAAGCCCTTTTTATATATTTTGATTCTGCATCAAAAGCTGAAAATATGTAGTCTCGAAGTCATTTCGAGAAATACACGTTTTAAGTTTCTGTTTCCAAATTCAAACGGATGTATCTTCGCCAATAATTGTCAGAAGTTAGAATTTCTTTCAACATTATGAAGCCCTTTTTTTATATTTTGACTCTGCATCAAAAGCTGAAAATATGTAGTCGCGAAAGTCATTTCGAGAAATTGACGTTTTAAGTTTCGGTTTCCAAAATTCAAACGGAATGTATCTTTGCCAATAATTGTCAGAAGTTAGAATTTCTTTCAACACTATGAAGCCCTTTTTATATATTTTGATTCTGCATCAAAGGCAGAAAATATATATAGTCTCGAAGTCATTTCGAGAAATACACGTTCTAAGTTTCTGTTTCCAAATTCAAACGGATGTATCTTCGTCAATAATTGTCAGAAGTTACAATTTCTTTCAACATTATGAAGCCCTTTTTATATATTTTGATTCTGCATCAAAAGCTGAAAATATGTAGTCGCGAAGTCATTTCGAGAAATTGACGTTTTAAGTTACTGTTTCCAAATTCAAACGGATGTATCTTCGTCAATAATTGTCAGAAGTTAGAATTTCTTTCAACATTATGAAGCCCTTTTTATATATTTTGATTCTGCATCAAAAGCTGAAAATATGTAGTCTCGAAGTCATTTCGAGAAATCGACGTTTTAAGTTTCTGTTTCCAAATTCAAACGGATGTATCTTCGTCAATAATTGTCAGAAGTTAGAATTTCTTTCAACATTATGAAGCCCTTTTTATATATTTTGACTCTGCATCAAAAGCTGAAAATATATAGTCGCGAAGTCATTTCGAGAAATCGACGTTTTAAGTTTCTGTTTCCAAATTCAAACGGATGTATCTTCGTCAATAATTGTCAGAAGTTAGAATTTCTTTGAACATTATGTAGCCCTTTTTATATATTTTGATTCTGCATCAAAAGCTGAAAATATGTAGTCGCGAAGTCATTTCGAGAAATCGACGTTTTAAGTTTATGTTTCCAAATTCAAACGGATGTATCTTCGTCAATAATTGTCAGAAGTTAGAATTTCTTTCAACATTATGAAGCCCTTTTTATATATTTTGATTCTGCATCAAAAGCTGAAAATATGTAGTCTCGAAGTCATTTCGAGAAATTGACGTTTTAAGTTTCTGTTTCCAAATTCAAACGGATGTATCTTCGTCAATAATTGTCAGAAGTTAGAATTTCTTTCAACATTATGAAGCCCTTTTTATATATTTTGATTCTGCATCAAAAGCTGAAAACATGTAGTCTCGAAGTCATTTCGAGAAATCGACGTTTTAAGTTTCTGTTTCCAAATTCAAACGGATGTATCTTCGTCAATAATTGTCAGAAGTTAGAATTTCTTTCAACATTATGAAGCCCTTTTTATATATTTTGACTCTGCATCAAAAGCTGAAAATATATAGTCGCGAAGTCATTTCGAGAAATACACGTTTTAAGTTTCTGTTTCCAAATTCAAACGGATGTATCTTCGTCAATAATTGTCAGAAGTTAGAATTTCTTTCAACATTATGAAGCCCTTTTTATATATTTTGATTCTGCATCAAAAGCTGAAAATATGTAGTCTCGAAGTCATTTCGAGAAATTGACGTTTTAAGTTTCTGTTTCCAAATTCAAACGGATGTATCTTTGCCAATAATTGTCAGAAGTTAGAATTTCTTTCAACACTATGAAGCCCTTTTTATATATTTTGATTCTGCATCAAAAGCTGAAAATATGTAGTCTCGAAGTCATTTCGAGAAATCGACGTTTTAAGTTTCTGTTTCCAAATTCAAATGGATGTATCTTCGTCAATAATTGTCAGAAGTTAGAATTTCTTTCAACATTATGAAGCCCTTTTTATATATTTTGATTCTGCATCAAAAGCTGAAAATATGTAGTCTCGAAGTCATTTCGAGAAATTGACGTTTTAAGTTTCTGTTTCCAAATTCAAACGGATGTATCTTCGTCAATAATTGTCAGAAGTTAGAATTTCTTTCAACATTATGAAGCCCTTTTTATATATTTTGACTCTGCATCAGAAGCTGAAAATATATAGTCGCGAAGTCATTTCGAGAAATACACGTTTTAAGTTTCTGTTTCCAAATTCAAACGGATGTATCTTCGTCAATAATTGTCAGAAGTTAGAATTTCTTTCAACATTATGAAGCCCTTTTTATATATTTTGACTATGCATCAAAAGCTGAAAATATGTAGTCTCGAAGTCATTTCGAGAAATTGACGTTTTAAGTTTCGGATTCCAAATTCAAACGGATATATCTTCGTCAAAATGGTCAGAAGTTAGAATTTCTTTGAACATTATGTAGCCCCGTTTTATATATTTTGATTCTGCATCAAAAGCTGAAAATATGTAGTCGCGAAGTCATTTCGAGAAATCGACGTTTTAAGTTTATGTTTCCAAATTCAAACGGATGTATCTTCGTCAATAATTGTCAGAAGTTAGAATTTCTTTCAACATTATGAAGCCCTTTTTATATATTTTGATTCTGCATCAAAAGCTGAAAATATGTAGTCGCGAAGTCATTTCGAGAAATTGACGTTTTAAGTTTCTGTTTCCAAATTCAAACGGATGTATCTTCGTCAATAATTGTCAGAAGTTAGAATTTCTTTCAACATTATGAAGCCCTTTTTATATATTTTGATTCTGCATCAAAAGCTGAAAATATGTAGTCTCGAAGTCATTTCGAGAAATTGACGTTTTAAGTTTCTGTTTCCAAATTCAAACGGATGTATCTTCGTCAATAATTGTCAGAAGTTAGAATTTCTTTCAACATTATGAAGCCCTTTTTATATATTTTGACTCTGCATCAAAAGCTGAAAATATATAGTCGCGAAGTCATTTCGAGAAATACACGCTTTAAGTTTCTGTTTCCAAATTCAAACGGATGTATCTTCGTCAATAATTGTCAGAAGTTAGAATTTCTTTCAACATTATGAAGCCCTTTTTATATATTTTGATTCTGCATCAAAAGCTGAAAATATGTAGTCTCGAAGTCATTTCGAGAAATTGACGTTTTAAGTTTCTGTTTCCAAATTCAAACGGATGTATCTTTGCCAATAATTGTCAGAAGTTAGAATTTCTTTCAACACTATGAAGCCCTTTTTATATATTTTGATTCTGCATCAAAAGCTGAAAATATGTAGTCTCGAAGTCATTTCGAGAAATCGACGTTTTAAGTTTCTGTTTCCAAATTCAAATGGATGTATCTTCGTCAATAATTGTCAGAAGTTAGAATTTCTTTCAACATTATGAAGCCCTTTTTATATATTTTGATTCTGCATCAAAAGCTGAAAATATGTAGTCGCGAAGTCATTTCGAGAAATTGACGTTTTAAGTTTCTGTTTCCAAATTCAAACCGATGTATCTTCGTCAATAATTGTCAGAAGTTAGAATTTCTTTCAACATTATGAAGCCCTTTTTATATATTTTGATTCTGCATCAAAAGCTGAAAATATGTAGTCTCGAAGTCATTTCGCGAAATTGACGTTTTAAGTTTCTGTTTCCAAATTCAAACGGATGTATCTTCGTCAATAATTGTCAGAAGTTAGAATTTCTTTCAACATTATGAAGCCCTTTTTATATATTTTGACTCTGCATCAAAAGCTGAAAATATATAGTCGCGAAGTCATTTCGAGAAATTGACGTTTTAAGTTTCTGTTTCCAAATTCAAACGGATGTATCTTCGCCAATAATTGTCAGAAGTTAGAATTTCTTTCAACATTATGAAGCCCTTTTTATATATTTTGACTCTGCATCAAAAGCTGCAAATATGTAGTCGCGAAGTCATTTCGAGAAATTGACGTTTTAAGTTTCTGTTTCCAAATTCAAATGGATGTATCTTCGTCAATAATTGTCAGAAGTTAGAATTTCTTGCAACATTATGAACCCCTTTTTATATATTTTGATTCTGCATCAAAAGCTGAAAATATGTAGTCGCGAAGTCATTTCGAGAAATTGACGTTTTAAGTTTCTGTTTCCAAATTCAAATGGATGTATCTTCGTCAATAATTGTCAGAAGTTAGAATTTCTTTCAACATTATGAAGCCCTTTTTATATATTTTGACTCTGCATCAAAAGCAGAAAATATATAGTCGCGAAGTCATTTCGAGAAATACACGTTCTAAGTTTCTGTTTCCAAATTCAAACGGATGTATCTTCGTCAATAATTGTCAGAAGTTAGAATTTCTTTCAACATTATGAAGCCCTTTTTATATATTTTGATTCTGCATCAAAAGCTGAAAATATGTAGTCGCGAAGTCATTTCGAGAAATTGACGTTTTAAGTTTCTGTTTCCAAATTCAAACGGATGTATCTTCGTCAATAATTGTCAGAAGTTAGAATTTCTTTCAACATTATGAAGCCCTTTTTATATATTTTGACTCTGCATCAAAAGCTGAAAATATGTAGTCGGGAAGTCAATTCGAGAAATACACGATTTAAGTTTCTGTTTCCAAATTCAAACGGATATATCTTCGCCAATAATTGTCAGAAGTTAGAATTTCATTCAACATTATGAAGCCCTTTTTATATATTCTTGACTCTGCATCAAAAGCTGAAAATATATAGTCGCGAAGTCATTTCGAGAAATACACGTTATAAGTTTCTGTTTCCAAATTCAAACGGATGTATCTTCGTCAATAATTGTCAGAAGTTAGAATTTCTTTCAACATTATGCAGCCCTTTTTATATATTTTGACTCTGCATCAAAAGCTGAAAATATGTAGTCGCGAAGTAATTTCGAGAAATTGACGTTTTAAGTTTCTGTTTCCAAATTCAAACGGATGTATCTTCGCCAATAATTGTCAGAAGTTAGAATTTCTTTCAACATTATGAAGCCCTTTTTATATATTTTGATTCTGCATCAAAAGCTGAAAATATGTAGTCTCGAAGTCATTTCGAGAAATTGACGTTTTAAGTTTCTGTTTCCAAATTCAAACGGATGTATCTTCGTCAATAATTGTCAGAAGTTAGAATTTCTTTCAACATTATGAAGCCCTTTTTATATATTTTGACTCTGCATCAAAAGCTGCAAATATGTAGTCGCGAAGTCATTTCGAGAAATTGACGTTTTAAGTTTCTGTTTCCAAATTCAAACGGATGTATCTTCGCCAATAATTGTCAGAAGTTAGAATTTCTTTCAACATTATGAAGCCCTTTTTATATATTTTGACTCTGCATCAAAAGCTGAAAATATAAAGTCGCGAAGTCATTTCGAGAAATACACGTTTTAAGTTTCTGTTTCCAAATTCAAACGGATGTATCTTCGTCAATAATTGTCAGAAGTTAGAATTTCTTTCAACATTATGAAGCCCTTTTTATATATTTTGATTCTGCATCAAAAGCTGAAAATATGTAGTCTCGAAGTCATTTCGAGAAATCGACGTTTTAAGTTTCTGTTTCCAAATTCAAACGGATGTATCTTCATCAATAATTGTCAGAAGTTAGAATTTCTTTCAACATTATGAAGCCCTTTTTATATATTTTGATTCTGCATCAAAAGCTGAAAACATGTAGTCTCGAAGTCATTTCGACAAATCGACGTTT